>NC_041391.1:362489949-362493116 GCF_002162155.2 Triticum dicoccoides | reverse complement strand
GAATCACTCAAACAAAACCCAAGTCACACATCCACTAGAATAGCACACATGAGATCCACAAGCATAACATGAACAATCAAGGGAAGATAGCACAAGGGTAAAGTTCTTCCCACTCTAAAGGAGGTGAGGTCTTGATGATCTAGAGAGATCCTTCTTCCTTAGCAGGTCTTGATGATCGTATGACGGGGATCCTTCTCCCTTAGGAGGTCTTGATTCCCCAAGGAGATACAAGGAGCAAAGCTCTCTCATGTCTCAATATACTTTGCTAACCATAGCCAGGAGGGAGGCCTATTTATAGTCTTGGGCGAATAAGAGAGGAGGAGAGGGGTACATGGGCCTCGTGCCCGGCTGTTCACGCATAGGTGCCGGATGTCTGGGCTGGGGCCCAGACGTCTGGCGGTTCACGACGCGCCAGATGTCCGGCCTGGATCTGCCCAACTTTTGTTGCTCTCGGATGTCCTTGGGCCAGATTTTTGGGCGGGGTCCAGATGTCTGGTCTGGTATGGCCGGATGTCCGTCTCGTGGAGCTCTTCCAGCGCAGCCTTGTTGCTGTTGCTACTGGACTTGGGCGCCGGATATCTGGGCCAGGGGCCAGATGTCTGGTTGCTGTAGCATTTTAGTGGTGTCCTTCGTCGTGCTTCTTCGTCCGTGTACTTGGGGACTTGGTCTTCATTCCGAGCGTCTCCGAGGTGGTCTTCTTCATACCTAAGCACACATAGCATTTCCGATTGAGGTAGTAGCCATGTCTCACGTGTTCTGTACGAAGCTCGTTAAAGAGAGATGTCACCTCGCCACCTCGGTCTCGATAGCTCTTGCTAGTGCTCGTGTCGTCGGTCCACTTGGCACTTGGGGAGACGAAGGTAGGTCCATGGGGATAACCAACCGTAGGATCCTCCGCCTCACCTTCCCAATCAAAGCACCTAAGTCCACACATTCTGCAAAAATTGCTGCTGCCGTGTCCCACCGTCGCACTCACCCCTGCATCCACATTCAGTTTTGTGAATCTAGGGTCCGGCCTACTCCATTTATTTTCAGATATAACAGGCGTTGGGAATAAAGACTCCTGAAAATTGCTTGCAATCGATAAAACTGAAAGTGGCCACCTCCATGCTGGTGGAACAGGTCCATTATGAGTAATTTGCCGGCGAATCCACTACAAGAACCAGCTGCCAACTTAAAAAAGTTGCTTGAAGTTCAAAGTCGGATGCAACCTTAGCTGATTATCTGGCATAGTTAAATATGTTCAAGTATAACCGAACCTGACCTCGGTCCTGGTCAACCATTTGTATCATGACGAGACGTGTCCAAAGGTCCCTCGCATGCATGCATTGGAACAATAAATGCCGTATGTCCTCTGCTCCTGGTGGCAAACTGGACAAGCTCCATTGGACCCGACATGCTTGTTAGTTAGGATCTCTAAATGACATACGGATGTAGGACATGTAGGTACATTTTCGAACGTTTTGGGTCAAACTTAATCATGTGACCCAGACAACAATGGGTTTGATATATATATTTGTCAAAAGTGGGATTAATATATATGTTATCCTGAACCTTCCAAATGATGGAACATATACGACATTTGGATGATACATTTTATATAACTTTTACCATCCTGGAAGTTGTTTTTTCAAATTTTGTGACATTCCAAATGCCACAACCGGCGGATAGCACTCTCATTGTAGATTATCCGCTTTACATGCGATATGCCTACTGTTTTCCTAGAAGTTTTTCTTACCTCATACATGTCTTGCATTGAAAAGCCCTTTTGACGTTATTGTCATCATTTGCAAATCTATTTTGATGGAGCGTGTCTTTGGGTGAAGATCCTATGATTTGATTCAAGGAATTTCATCATGTCATCACATAAAATTATGGGTGTTGGTTTACGGTGGCAACTGTTGGATTTTGATATCTCTTGCGAGGGCTATATAACTACCTTATATGCACTTGAGGGTGACGAATCTTCAATAGATCCAATGGTAGCTTGAAGAATTCCTGCCTCTGTAGGTGTACCCTCAAAATTTATTAAAATGCCATCTATGTTATCTAAAAGAACTGCCTTTGGTCTATAATTGTGCGACAACCGTGCCTGACTGGAAGTTGCGCCGATGCACCACAACAGGTTTCTATTGTAGTTTTGCCTTAACTGCCCTTATCTGTTGCTAACCTTCTATGGTACTTAGCATCTTGCTGCCGTGCATATCGATCCTGAACTGTTACATACCCGTTGTTATTAAATATTTTTATTGAATTACACGCACGAAGGGGAGCCTTGGCGCAGTGGTAAAGCTGCTGCCTTGTGACCATGAGGTCATGGGTTCAAGTCCTGGAAACAGCCTCTTACAGAAATGTAGGGAAAGGCTGCGTACTATAGACCCAAAGTGGTCGGACCCTTCCCTGGACCCTGCGCAAGCGGGAGCTACATGCACCAGGTTGCCCTTTTTATTGAATTACACGCACCTAATCAGTTCACCCAAAAGTTTAAGCTAATGGGGGAAGGATGGCTAATATATTTCAACAATTCTGAGCTTGCATCTTGAACCTTTTGATTCCATCAAAACACGATTTCTTGTAACATTGCACATGATTCTTCCATTAGATGCAGCTTTTGTCACCTATTAAGTCTAAGCAATTATAGTCATTTTCCAGTGGTTGAAGATCTATACAAACGGAGACAGCCATTGCCTTCACTGGATGCTATATATTTCATCCAACCAACTAAAGAAAAGTAAGTTCTTGTTTGTATGACTATTTGTTTAGCTTGAAGTAATTTTTGTTGGATACAATCTCTATATATATTCAAACTCTGCACCATATTGCTGTTATCTTCAGAAATGTTGACAAGTTAGTATTAGGGTCTAATAAGGATATTCACATATTTGTTTTTTGCGGGTGACATATTTGTTGCATCACCTACAATATCACTGTTAGAGTTGTACTCCCTAACTGTATAAACTACCTATGTAGTCCATATTGAAATCTCTAAAAAGATTTATATTTAGGAACGGAGGGAGTATATATTAGCCATGTAACATCCTAACTGTATAATTTTTTTTTTGCGTACTTATCACTCCTGCGTACATCTATCGGCCTATGGCCTCATAGAAATACAAGTCAGCATCTTTTCTCACATATTGTCAGAGCCTAGTTCCTCCCCTCCCCCA
>NC_041391.1:362473012-362489682 GCF_002162155.2 Triticum dicoccoides | reverse complement strand
TCGATCTGTCAACAATTGGTTCCCTACACAGTCGAGATCGATTTCCCCGTGCAACAACTCAACCCCGACCTGATCGATCCCACCGCAGCACCTCCACGTCTGCAGCCTCTATCGAGGTCAGCACTGCAGGCTGCCTTGCCGCCCGCCGCTTTTGCCGCCCCTCTTGACACCCTCACCAGGGGCTGCTCTTCCAATTCTGTGCAGGCTGCTGCCGGCCGTCCCTGTCTGGAGCCGCAGCTCTCTAACGGCTCCTCTCCTGGCCGCTAGCGCCCCCGGCTCTCCCCCATGGCTCGGTGCCTTGTCTGACCCTCATCTGCAGCCGGTTCGTTGGCTGCTGCTGCCTCTGCTCCCACTTTGGTTCAGTACGGTTACTTCCTTCTCGCTTTACAATATCTTTGTTGGACTCTCTCATTGTCTTTTCTTCCCCAAGCCAGTTTGTTATAGCTTCAGGCCTGTTCTGATGCTACTTGGGCTAGCGATCCTTCGGACCGCTGGTCCCTTTCTGCTTACTGTGATTTTCTTGGTGGTTCTCTCATTGCCTGGAAGATGAAGAAACATCCAACTATTTCCTGCTTGAGTGCAGAGGCTGAGCTACGAGCTATGGCTCTTTTGACAATAGAGGTGACTTGGCTACGATGGATGTTTGAGGATTTTTGGTATTTCTGTCATCACATCCACTCCCTTCTTCTCTGACAATACATGCGCTATGAGTATTGTGCGAGACCCCGTGAAGCATGAGCTCACCAAGCATATTGGTGTCGATGCTCTCTTTGTGCGCTCCCATGCGCAGGATCAGGTGATTGCTCTTCAGTATGTGCCTTCAGAGTTACAGTTGGTGGATTTCTTCATGGAGGCCCATATTATAGCACATTCTGGCTTGTACCTCTCCAAACTCAGTGTTGTTAATCCACCATGAGTCTGAGGGGTTGGGGGTTGTTTTTGGTGGTTGTTAGAGTTGTATATATTAGCCGTGCAGTATCCCAATTCTACAAGGGGTTTTCAGCATATTTACCACACCAGTACATATATATATTTCGGCCTATGGCCTCATGGAAATACAAGTTGCATATTTCCTCAGTCACAACCATAAGATGAATGTCAAATAAAAGGCAAACTATCAGATTTACAACCCATTTGGAGGGTTCTATATTCTTGATTAAACGTACATTTGGTTTGCTGAAGTCATCTTCATAGCTCCACCGGGCTTCTTCTTAGACCCGAGCTACTGAAATTACTATCACTCCTCACATTCAGACAATCATCAGAACAGCGAGGAAATTGGGGGAATTTTACTTAGGGTTTTGACACCAACAGAGGTGCGAGATAGAGCCAGTCGGGTCATGGCGGCTAGGGTTTAACCCTTTACAAAACGAGATAGCTCCACTACCTACAAATCCTTGGCTTTATAGCCATTACAGCAGCTGTAAAGTAAAACAGAAAGGAAGGGAGCAGGTGAAGTTGTCGGATGGTAACAGCGACAAGAAGAGAGCTGGTCGCCATCCGATCGAATTTTATCGTCGAATCTGAGCTCACTCTGGTGCGAAGCGGTAAGTGAGGTCTTGGACCGTTGGATGCAGATTGGGTGGATGAATTTGAACTTTAGGCGAAGCGGTAAGTTATGTGTTAACTGAAGAATCGTTCTGGTATTGATTTCTCCAGTTAGGACCTGACACTTCTGTCCTCCTATTGGCACACCTGCTAGCATAAAAAGAAACAAAATAGTACCTCCTTTACCTGCTATGACAGTGTGGCACCCCCGAAGAGGAGCTTTGGCAGTGTGATTTGGTGCTCCTGCTCTCCTGCCCCAGCAGCCAGTGGATAGAACTTGAGAAACTCCAAGCTATTCCTTCCATCTCACCGGAAAAGCTCCCAAGGAAAAAAACTCATCTCCATCCCATTCTCGATTTCATCCAGAAAATGTCGAACCCGTTTACTCTTACAAATTTTGAACTCCATATCCGTACAAAGGCTGTACCTTTTTATGCCACTGCAAAATGATTTTGAACCCTTGTATACCTCTTGTCCATTAGACAGACCATTAGAGCTGTAAAAAGACAATTTTGCTCTTGGCCACTTAGACATTGCAAGTATCTCTCTGTTAGTTCTTCGTCATTCCTTCTCTGATTCTCTGCCTAGGGTTCTTATAGCAGATTGCCCCAAACATAAAATCATCTCTCCTTATCCTTGACGCACCTTAGATTTTCTCCACTTTTCCTTTTAAGATACGCAGATCAATAACACAATGAACCAATATAATATAGAAGTAAAAGAGAAAAATCTTTGCCTGACAGACACCCTCATCACGTAGGCTCCAGAACTGCAACGCCTATGGCCACACTCCTTCCCGGAACTCTCGTTTGCTGCTCCCCACCATCCCCACCCCACCCCCTCACCGGCTCTTCTGCATGAAGGCTGCTGTTGTGCACCCTGCTCGGGACCATGCAAAGGGCCAAACCTCCGCATGGTGGCATGTGGAGTCGAATGCTGGACCTGGTTGCTCTTCAATACACGCCTTCCGAGTCAAAGTTGGCTGATTTCTTCATGAAGGCCCAGACTACAACGTATCACAGCTTTTATGCTGGCCCATGGCCTCATGGGAATACAAGTTGCATATTCCTAACAAGTTTCAATCTGATATTTTTTCATGCATCATTGTCGATTTTGTTCATTAACCATCATATGGCGGTGATTGCAGCGTTGTTATGTTCCTCTCTGACATGTCAGGAAGAAGCCCGTTATACAAGAAGTACGCCTGAATAAACATGAACTACCACCCACATCTTTTATTCACAGTTGCTTTTGTGGTTAATTTATTGACACACTGTTGCTCGTGTTGTAGGGCGTATGTGTTTTTCAGTTCTCCCATACAGAAAGACTTAGTTGCTCAAATAAAAAGGGATTCAAGTATATTACCTCGTATTGGTGCACTTAGTGAGGTTACCTTAGCTTTTTCGTTCATTTCTATTTTATACTTGAGTATTGTTAAAATGAAAAAGTGTTCTGTTGGCTATTCACTATTTGTTCTCCATGTCATTTCCAGATGAATTTGGAGTACTTCCCTATTGATTCCCAGGTATCCTAGTTCTTTGAAAGATTATTTGTTCAGATACAGTATGTTGCTTGATACATGTTCCGTAATTGTTATTTTTGACACATATTTCCCTATAAATATTATTTCACACATGATTTAACAGCAGATGGTAATTTGACTTGACGCCTCACGTTTGCTCAGTCATGAGATTCTCACAAATAAAAGGGGGAAGATATTGCTGTTTAGATTACAGTGAAATTCAATTAGCAGTATAGGATTCTTCGTGCCTTTTCCTTTTGATTTTTTGGTCCTGCTTTGTCATTTTATAGAGCATGTAACTGATGCTCCATTGTGAAAAGATCCATAAGCATATCTGTAGACGGGTTTATGTGTTTTCTGTTATTTGTCCTAGCAATAGATGTTGCTACGATTAGGTTATCACTCGTCAGTTTTGATATTTTGAATTAAATTGGAGATGCTCCGATAGAATCACTAGCATCAAACCACAGAATCTAGTGGTCGTACTTGATTCTACCAACGATAAACTTTCTATAGTTTTCCATGTACTTAGAAATGATACAATTTAATGTGTACTCTAAAAGCCATGATTTGAAAACTATAATCCAATGAAATCGTTGTTTATGCAAATTCATGAATAAGTTTAGACTTAATCTAAATAGATGGAAGGTGATTTTGAACATAAAAAGACATGCATTAATTATTTATATTTTAAAAACTAGGATCATAGCAAATTACATAAGTAATCTTAATTTTTTGCTAGAATTGTAAGTGTTGCCGCCAGGTATTGGAGGCAGCACTGTAACCGCAAGCCTAAACATGCAGCGCAGTTCGTAACCACAATACCAACAGTTGGGCCTTAGGTAGGCACATGGCTAATCCTTGGCAGCCAATAAGTCCAAGTTTAACCCTAGGGAAATATATCTCTATTAGGAAGTTATCTTTACTTTCCACACTGTTAAGATTTGGTTTGCTTTCCAAGTTATGTGATCTCTCTAATCTATATAAAAAAAGTAAAAAAAAGGTACGATGCTTTTGTCGGGTACGCATCTCCCTCGTTGCCCGCTGACTCTTGATGGTGTTCCCTACATTGATGCCGTCTTGCACATGCGCCGTCTCTCGGTGCTTGGTGCTCGTCTGCCTGTGATGTCGTCACCTCCGGCGTCTTCCGCATGCTGTGTTGTACCCTCTCTAGTGACTTTTCTCATGACTTCCGCCGGTGGTGATGGTCGCTAATGTTAGGAAAGAGCAACTAGTATTTCCTGAGGGCCAAAGGCCATTACATATACATGTGAGTCAAAGTGCAGGAAACCCCTTATAGAACGGGGATATACCGGAAAGGGACTATACACATCTAACACCCCCCCTCAAACTCATGGTGGATCAACAACACTGAGTTTGGAGAGGAAAAAGGTATGCTGCGCTCGAGTCTGTGCCTTCGTGAAGAAGTCAGCCAACTGTAACTCTGAGGGCACATAGTGAAGAGCAAGAATCTGATCCTGCACAGCAGCACGCACAAAGTGGGCATCCACACCGATGTGCTTGGTGAGCTCATGCTTCACCCGGTCACGCGCAATACTGATAGCACCAGTACTGTCTGACAGTAAGGGAGTCGAGGTAGGAGCCGACACACCAAAATCCGCAAGTAACCATCGCAACCAGATCACCTCGGCCGTCAACATAGCCATGGCTCGCAAC
This sequence comes from Triticum dicoccoides, assembly GCF_002162155.2. NCBI lineage: Eukaryota > Viridiplantae > Streptophyta > Magnoliopsida > Poales > Poaceae > Triticum > Triticum dicoccoides. Next base: position 362,484,935 of record NC_041391.1, on the reverse strand, counting down.
GCAGCCTCTGTACTCGAGCGAGAAACTGCAGTCTGTTTCTTTGTCTTCCAGGCAATCAGAGAGCCACCAAGAAAAACACAGTAAGCAGACAGCGAACGTCGATCAGAGAGATCACTAGCCCAGGTAGCATCAGAGTAAGCCTGGAGCTCAAGAGAACTGGAGCGAGGAAAGAAAAGGCGCTGAGAGATCGTGCCACGAAGATATCGTAGAACACGGAGGAGGTGACTATAGTGGACAGAGGTGGGGGCTGAAACAATCTGACTCAGGATGTGAACGGGATAGGAGATGTCAGGACGCGTAACAGCAAGATAGACAAGGCTACCGACGAGGTGACGATAGCGAGTGGGATTAGGGAGAGGGTCACCATCAGAGGCACGAAGCTGAACGTTGAGCTCCATAGGAGTCACAACAGTGCGGTCATCACTGAGAGCAGCTCGAGCAAGAAGATCCTGAATGTATTTCTCTTGAGAGATGTAGAAGCCATCAGAGGTGGAGGAGATCTCAATCCCAAGAAAATAGCGAAGAGGACCGAGGTCAGTCATAAGGAACTGCTCGTGAAGGCGGGCCTTAACAAAGGCGATGTAATCAGTGTCGTCACCAGTGATGATCATGTCATCAACATAGAGAAGGAGAAGAGTCCGACCACGAGGAGACGTGTGAACAAACAGCGCGGGATCATGGTCACTGGGCAAGAAACCAGCCGCGGTCACCACAGATGCGAAGCGCTCAAACCAGGCGCGAGGGGCCTGTTTGAGACCATATAGAGAGCGGCGAAGTCTACAGACCAGTCCATCAGGAGCATAGTACCCCTGTGGTGGCTGCATATAAACCTCCTCACGCAACTCGCCATTGAGAAAAGCGTTCTGAACATCAAGTTGAGAGATAGACCACTGACGAACAGAAGCCACAGCAAGAAGAGTGCGGACAGTGGTCATGTGGGCCACAGGAGCGAAAGTCTCATCATAATCGCGCCCCTGCTCCTGCTGAAAGCCACGGGCCACAAGACGAGCTTTGTAGCGCTCAAGAGAACCATCGAAGCGAGTCTTAAGCTTGTAGACCCACTTGCAGGTGATGGGACGGACACCAGAAGGGAGGGGAACGAGATCCCATGTGCCAGAGCGCTCAAGGGCAGCAAGCTCCTCGGCCATCGCAAGCTGCCATTCAGGCTGAGTCATGGCAGTGCGATAGGAAGTGGGCTCAGTCAAAACAGAGAGACCGTGCCGATCAGGGGAGTAGCGATCAGGCGGAGGGCGAGGCCGAGCACGGAGGTTGTGAACCGGGGGAGGCGTGAGAGGTGCAGCAGAGGTGGAAGGCTCGTCAGAGGAGACATCCTCAGGACGAGGGCGACGAGTATAGTGGAGGGGAAACGGGGAGAGAGGACGACGGACTGGAGATGAGGGTGGAGAGGTGGAGTAGGAGGAGGGAGAAGACGGGGTCGGTGGTGAATGAGAAGGAATGAGAGGTGCAGGAGGAAGAGGTGACACAGGAGGCACGTAGCGGGGCGTATCGGGAATGAGGAAGGAAAGGTCGTTGACAGAGAAACTCGAGGAAGAAGAACGTGGGTAGTAAGAACGAGACTCGTCAAAAGTCACATCACGCGAGATGCGTAAGCGACGACCCACTGGATCCCAACATCGATAGCCCTTGTGCTCATCACTATAGCCAAGGAAAACACACTCAACCGACTGAGCAGTCAGTTTGGTGCGTTCTCGGGGGGCAAGAAGAACATAGCACACACATCCAAACATACGAAGAGCTGAGTAGTCAGGAGAGCGACCAGTGAGACACTCCATAGGAATGCCACCCTGAAGAGCAGTCGATGACTGAGTGTTGATGAGATAGGTGGATGCGGAAACGGCCTCAGCCCAAAAATGGGGTGGAAGGGAAGCAGCAATCATGAGCGCACGAGCCGTTTCAAGCAAATGACGATGCTTGCGTTCGGCAACGCCATTCTGAGCATGAGCCCCAGGACATGAGAACTGGGCAAGAGTACCCTGTTCCGCTAGAAAACCATGCAACAGCTGAGAGATATACTCCCCAGCAGAGTCAGCACGAAAAGTACGAATGGGCGTGGCAAACTGAGTGTGAACCATGGCAGCAAAACGTTTGTATATAGAGAGAACCTCGCTACGAGATTTCATGAAGTAGAGCCAAGTGTAACGAGAGAAATCATCAATAAACAAAACATAGTAGCGATGACCACCTTTCGAATCAAAGGGAGCAGGACCCCAGACATCAGAATGAACTAAGTCAAACGGATGCTGAGATACTGACTCACTAGTGGGATAAGGTAACTGAGTCTGTTTGCCAAGTCTGCAACCATTACAATGTAAGGAGACATCTCCAGATACAGACCCTAAGAGGCCCTGACGAACTAAAGAAGACAAGCGAGAGCCACAGATGTGACCAAGGCGATGATGCCACTGCTGGAAGGACGCAGACGAAGAGGCAGCAAGAGCATGGGAGCTGGCAGAAGTGGTGGCAGCGGAAGGAACACAAAGCCAGTCAACCTCCCAAAGGCCCTCTGACTCACGGCGCCGAGGGCCAGCACCAACCAAAGTCTTGGTGCGACGATCCTGAATGGAGCAAGAGTCGGTATCAAGAATGACACGACAACCAAAATCAGTAAGTTGGGCAGCAGAAAACAGATTCATGGTAAGACGAGGAACATGTGAAACACTCGGAACAGAAAAGGACGGAGTGGAAAGAATACCACGACTAGCAACGGGAAGAGATGTGCCATCGGCAGTAAAAACATTAACAGGCGAATCAAGAGGTCGGAGGGAAGACAACGCGGAAGAATCAGAAGACATATGAAAAGAGGCTCCAGAGTCCAGAACCCACGAAGATGTACCTGACTGTGTAGATGCCTGTGACGGTGAGGAGGAGGATGCAGTCACAGCAGCAGCAGAACCAGTCGACGAGGAGCCTGAGGAAGCAAGAAGACGCTTGAGGCGAACAATGTCCTGGTCAGTGAGTGACGGAGCCGAGGAAGCCACAGGGGGCCCGCTGGAGGAGGCGCGCCTCTGGTCTCGCTTCTTCTGGCGGCAATCAGACTCTGGGTGACCTGGCCGGGAACAGTAACCACAGATTGTGTCACGGCGCGACGTGCCCTTCTCAGCATAAGGAGGACGGCTCACCCCCCCTGGAGGAGTAGGCAGGAGCGGCGGAGCAGTGAGACGAGCAGACGACACAGGAGCCCGGGCAGCCATACTGACGGAACCAAAAGCAACCCAGCAGAGCGAAGGCGTGTCTCCTCAGCCCGAAGCTCGGCAAGCACCTCCGATATAGGAACACGACCACGAGCAAGCAAGTGAGCACGTCTGGGCTCAAACTCAGAGCGGAGACGAGATGAGAACTCATGGACCCGCTGGAACTCCAGATCTGACCGAGTAGTCTGACAGCAACGACAGGTGCCACAGACAACCGTCCGAAGGGAGTCAAGCTGACGCCAGATGGCAGAGCACTGCGAATAGAACTCATCAACAGAGGAATCACCTTGTTGGAGTGCGTGCTCCTGACGCACCACAGATAGGTAGAGAGCATCACCAGAGGGCTGATAGCGCTGACAGAGATAAGCCCACATCGCTGCAACGGTGCCAAGTCCCATGAACTCCGAAGCAAACTGAGGGAGGACACTCGCAGTGAGGACAGCAGCAGCTCGGGCATCATCATTGCACCACTGAGTGTAAGCAGACAGATCATCCCGGTAGACAGAGAGAGCATCAGAGTATGCGGATACCTGCCGATCATAGGCATCAACTGCAGCATCATCAAGAACCTTGGCGGCATCGCGATCAGCCTGAGAAGCATCAGGAGCAAGGACCGGCGGTACCGGCGGAACAGGAGCCACCGGAGCAACAGGGCAGGGCGGACAAGGTACCTCGCCAGAGAGAACACCCCACAGGAGGAGCCCGCGCATATGAATATGCATGAAGCCCACAAACTCAACATAATTGGTGCCATCGAAGATCACCGAGCACCGAGGAACAGCTACATAGCCAGACGAAGACATGCTGATTGTCTCTCTCTCTCTTTTTTTTTTGGAGTCAACGCAAACCCGAACGGGATCTGGATCGAGCGGACGCTCACACACGAGCGGCTCGAGAGCGAGCAGAAATCGGGCGGACGAGCGGCCGGGGCGGGAGGGGCCGCGACCAAAACCGGATCAAGGGGAGCCGCAGTCCGGCTGCAGCAGGAGATCCAGCCGCGGCGGGGGCTGGAACAGCTCGATCCAGCCGCGCCCGGACAGACCCTGGCGACCCGGCCACGAGCAGAGGAGCACCAGCGGCGGCTGGAACAGCCGGACTACGGGCACTGCCCGAGGGGATGAGAAGCGCGCGACCAAGAGGGAATCGAGCAGAGGAGGCGCATCCGAGGCAGGCCCGAGCAGAGGAGGCGCTCCCGAGGCGGGATCGAGCAGAAGCTTGCCTTGGCGCGGGCTAAGATGCGCTAGTCGGGGGAGACAAGGCCGAACGGGACAGCCGGGGCGGCGGTTCCGGACAGGATGAGATCGACGGTGGTGGCGAGATTCTAGCAGAGGAGCACAGAGTTGCAGCGTGCGGGGGAGCGAGGGGAACCTAAGCATCTGATACCATGTTAGGAAAGAGCAACTAGTATTTCCTGAGGGCCAAAGGCCATTACATATACATGTGAGTCAAAGTGCAGGAAACCCCTTATAGAACGGGGATATACCGGAAAGGGACTATACACATCTAACAGCTAACACTGACTTCTACAGATGGTCGCTCTTCCGCGACTTCTCGCATGGCCTCTCACATGGCCGTAGTGGTCGCTCTTCAGCCACTCCTCTTGTGACCTCCGCCCATGGTGATTCTACACCGACTCGTCTGGTGACTTTCACTGGCCATGCCGGTGCATCTGGCTCCTTTGACTATGCTTTGCACACACATCTTCCCTTGGCGCTTGGTGCTTGCCTGCATGCGGCCTCGTCTCCCCCATTGGCCTCTACAGACGATACTGGTCATGGTACACTGCCTCCCCTAGCGGCATCCACAGGCGGTGGTGGCCGCTCCTCTTTAGGTGTTACTACATTGACTACTTCAGCCGTGTCCTTCACCGAGCAGGAGATTGTGCGACTCAGCGTTCTTCCTTGCTGGGCGCACCTACGTCGACCTCTTCAATTGACTGAGTAGGAGATTAAGCACTTTGGCCTGCTAGCTGCATCCTCTAGTTCTCCACTGAAAGATTCTGTTGCTTCTGCTACCGCCTCTTCTGGCATTTTGAGACCACCTTCTACACAAGCAGGTATATCTCCGTGGATTCTTGATGCTGGAGCATCTTTTCATATTACTCATGATTCGTCCACTCTGTCTTCTTTTTGACCTCTCAATTGTTCTGTTCATATTCTTACTATTGATGGTAACTCCCCTCGGTTAATGTCCGAGGCATACTTAGCACTTCATCTTTTCATGGATGTTGCTCATGTTCCTCGACTTACCATGCAACTCATGTTCTGTTCTGAACCATCACATTGGTGCTCTCCTTGGTGCTAGCCGCCGGCGCCGTGACTCCGAGGGTCTCTCGGAGCTTGACTAGCTTCACGTTCCCACCGGTGCCAGTACCTCCAGTTTCTCCACCTCTGTTGCCTTGTCTACTAGCTCTTTTTAGTAGTGGTATCATCGCCTTGGTCACTTGTGCGGCCAGGGGCGGAGCCAGGATTTGACCATAGGGGGGCCAAGAGACGACGCTCGCTATAATGCTACATGTTTATATTTTGTCTTGCACATATAAGCACACCAATATATATGTGTTTTGGCAATTATTGATTTAAATTTAGCTATCTACAAGAAGAGTAGGATTTAGCAATCTCATCATAGTTGAATCCAAATTTTCAATGCCGTGGTTAAGGATTATATTGAAACAAGTGGTTTAGTAAGAAATTTATTCTATCCTTCTCTTCATTTTTTCAGTAGGAAAGTATAGCTAATATAAAAATATATAAGATATGTTTTTCTCATCTGCTCACAGTTACTAAGGCATGAACACATCAAAAGAAGTAGATTACCAGAATAGAATATACCTTGAAAAATAGGTTGGTGGCAAGTTCACTGGATTATGAACGTGATTGCCCTAGTTGATCAACAATGTGAGTGCCCAAGTTGATCAGCAGCGTGAGTGCTTGATTAGCCACCAACCACAATCAGCAGCGGCTGTCCAAGCATCTCTGTGAGCCCTAGTTGAAACGAGTAGCAAAGGAATCACCGACTTCTTTGATCTAGATCTAGGAGAAATGAAGGCTGGAGGTAGGAGGACGGCCGTCTGAATCTTTTAGGGTAAGATGGAAGCGGCAAGGTTTTTTGCATCACTATAATCATGGAGATGACGATTAACGCCAAAAGCTGGGAGCGAATGAGGCCTTGGCTGGGCATTCCTATGGGCTTTCTTTATTTTGGCAGAGTTTACGCATCACTCAGGGAGCCTAAAACAACACATGAGTCAGGTGGCCATCACATAATTGCCATCGCTAATACGGAGTACTTATCGTTGTCAACAAGATCAATTGAGAGGGGGGGGGGGAGACCCCTGCTCGCCCCCCTTGTCTACCCCAATGTGTGGCTCTCGTTTCTCATCCTTAGTTTGACGTGGTCTTCTTGAATCCGTCTCCGGTGGTGTGTTTTTATACTGTTAAGGTTGTCAGCTTGCTAAACAGGTCCGGTTGCCTTATCCTCATAGGTCGAGCTTGCTTTGCCTTGAAAGGAGGTCATCACTACTATCTTATCTTTATAGATGATTTCTCTCAACACACATGGATATATTTTATGTCTTCTCGTAGTGAGGTCTTATCTATCTATAAGCCATTTGCTGCCATGGTTCACACTCAGTTCTCTACGCCTATTCATGTGTTCTGTGTTTGTCGGATTACGGGTTCCACAAACCCTTGAAAGGTTCAAACTCTGGGGTGCGTGCGGAGATCTCAACCTACCCAGCCTGCCTACTCGCGATACTCCTAAGCCTAGCGCGACGGGCTCGAAGAGACAAAGAGACACAACAGTTTATCCTGGTTCGGGCCACCTTGCGGTGTAATACCCTACTCCAGCGTTTTGGTGGATTGCCTCGAGGGGCTAAGGATGAACTAGTACAGTGGATGAACAAGCCTCAGGAGGTGAGGTGTTCTTGAGCTCAAGAGAGCTGGTGAGGTGGTCAGGTGAGGGTGGATCCGATGCCATTTGCTCTCAACTCGATCCCCCTCTATGGTGGCGGCTAAGTCCTATTTATAGGGACCTTGGTCCTCTTCCCAAATGTTGGCGGGAAGGGATCCCACAATGGCCGGATTTGAGAGGGGACAAGCAGTACAACTTATCCTGACTAAAGTGGTCTTTGCCTGCGAAAAGCCCCTGGTCGTGACGCCGTGGTGGGCTCGGTGATGACCTCCGTCCTGCCGTCCTGGTGGTCTTGGTCTTGTTGCACCAGAGTGGAAACCTTTGGCTGATTCCTCGGGACTCCGCGGCCGCGGCTTGCCTCCCTTGCACCGAAGAGGAAACTGGCGCTCTGCGCCCGCCGGCGCCCGCCTGGCCTTGGTCGTCATGGCTCACGTCAGCTGAGCCTCGTGAGGTGCACCTTGCATAGAACTCTCCGCCCCTCGGGAGCCAGCCTGCAGAGGCCGATGCCTTCGGGGGTCTTGGTGTCGCCCGCCTCGCGAGGCTTGGCCCCTCACGAGGGTCTTGAGTCGTTGATGCTAAAGCTGGGCCGTACCAGGCCGTTGATGGAGCCACGTGGTGGGCCGCAGGCAGGCAAGTTTGGATACCCCCATATCCAGAACGCCGACAGTAGCCCCCGGGCCCAAGGCGCGCTTGAACTTGGCTTCCAGGCGAAGCCAAAGGGCAAGTGCGGAGCGCCGCGGGCCCTAACCGCCTGCGGCCTTGATGACGCGTGGCGATTGATGGGACGTGGGCGTCTCCACTTCCCCACGCCGCCTTGATATCCGCCAGGCCTAGTGGTCGCCCGTTGCCAGAGCAGCTCGCCCTCGCAAGTTGTCGCGCTTGGCCTTCGTTTCTTCGCCCAATCTTGTAGCTCCGTGCGCAGATCCGGCGTCGGCGCCTCGCCCCCTTTTCCAGCTTCTGCCATGCCCCCGCAGCAGAGGAGGAAGAAGGGGAAGCCGCGTGCCCCGGCCGGGCCCCCGCCGGCCTTGGAGCCAGCTCTTGAGCGGTCGACGGTGATCAATCAGGAGGGGCTGGACAAGGTCCGCCATGCCCTTGCAGTTCATTCCAACGAGTGGAAGGCAACGGCCGTCCGTCCTGCGTCTTGGCTTGTGGGTGAGATGAGCGCCACTGAGATCCCCATCTATCTCCACGCTATCCTCGCGGGTCTGATTCCCCCCTTCTCTCCCTTCTTCAATGCCGTAATTTCGCATTACCAGATCTACCTACTGCATCTGGATCCCCGCTCCGTCATCCTCCTCGCGGTCTTCGCCTTCCTTTGCGAGGCCATGGTCGGCATTACTCCTTCCATTGCCCTGTTTCGCCATTTCTTCTCGCTCTGGCTGGTTGATGCTCGCCAATGCTCAGGATGCGCGACCTTCGAAGCTGTGGCCGCAACCGCCGGCTCGGGGACCGACTTCGAGCTTTCGCCCGCTGCGAAGGGGTTCCGGAAGTAGTGTCTGCTTATGGACGCCGACACGTGCAGCCCCCTGCTCCTGACTCCTCGGGCGTCGGCCACGCCCAGCTCCGGTTGGGGGCACGTGAAGCTCTCCGACCAGCGCCTTGTGTCTGGAAGAGGTTGGCGAGGCTGCAGGGGCTGGAGGTGACGACGCCGATGGTGGTGAAGGAATTCGTCAGGCAACGCGTCGCCCCCCTCCAGCGCCATTTTCGCCCGATGTGGGACCTTGCTGGCGTCGAGGATCCTATGAGGTTGCAGAAGCCGTTACTGACCGCCGGAACTTTGAGCATGGTGCTTGAGCTCCTGACGGGCGAATCCGAGCCCGCCGACCTTCCAGGAGATGGCTGCCTCCTCTATCAATGCTCGAACAAGACGGTCTTCGTGGGGCAGATGCCCCTATTCGACGAGTTGGGGTTGCGCCCGGAGGGCCTTGAGGGGCCTCGTGAGAACCCCGTCTTAGTGACTCCCCTGCTGCTCGATCTTGCTGCGTGCGCCCCAAGTGTGGAAGCACGGGGGCGCCCGTCGTCAGCGGCTGCTGAGGGTCCCTCCGGAGGCCTGGCGCTGCTGGGGGCCCGGGAGATCGGGACAATCGAGACCCAGAGGGGGACTGCCGCAGGGTCAGCGCAACCCTATGCTCCGGAGGCAGAGGCTCCTGAAGCTCGGGGTGATGGCTTCGAGGTAGCTGCCGATGGCGAGGTGCCCACCGACGGCTCCGGAGCCGCCGCCCAAAAGACCCTGCCAGGCGCTCTTGCTCCAGGGGCCTTCGCCCCGGACGCCTCGCCGAACGCTCCTCCTCCCGAGGGTTGCCCGTCGGGGTCCGGTCGGCCCCGCCCGAGCATTTAATCGCTCCTGAAGAGGAAGGGATCTCCGTGCTGCCGCGACGGCACCCGTCGACCGCTGAAGCTGAGGAGATATGTGGCTGCAGATGAATAAGTACCTTCGCTCTTGATTCCTTGCGCGCCACGTTCTCTCCTGACTAGGGCCTTGCAGGGTTCTCGTGACAACGAAACCTCGGGAGGCTAGCGCCCCCAAGGACTCTGGCTTGACCCCAGCACACAGCCCCCGGTGCCTGACACTGGAACACGAGCACGGCTCTATGCTCCAAGGTCTGCGCGTCAAAGCTAACCGTGCCTTGGGCTCTATCTGCGACGAGAGCGCTCCTCACCCGCACGAGAGTGACCACGCCAGCCATCTTAACTTCCTTCATTGATGTTGTGACCCGTCTGGAAGATCAGGCTTCGAAGGCTCGCCAGCTTTTTGAGGGGAGGAGCCGGGGCCTCCGTGCGTGCGCTCTCGCGCGTCTTCAACAATCTCCTGAACCGCGATTCCCATTTTGACTTCAACGCCGTGCTAGCCCCCGTGCCTGCGGCTACCCGGACAAGCTCGCCAGGTGGGTGGACGACCATGTGAGAACACCTTGGTGGAGGAGCTGGCTTCTGAGGATGACACGACCGTGCTCATGGCCGGAGCGAATGGCACAGGTAGTGGTGATGAGGAGGATAGTTGCCACGGCTCGGGCATCGCGGATGAAGACGACGAAGATGGCGTGCTCGGCTAGACCTGTACTCCTGTTTGCTTTAACCTGTATGACCAAACTTGGGAGTTCCCTTGTGAGAGCATTTTGAAAGGGGGGGGGGGCCTTGTGATGTACATAATTGTGAAATGCCTTGAAATGATGCCACAGAGCGACCCCTTAGGTCCGCAGCCTTAGGCGGGATGGTGGTTGTGACTTATCTTTGACTCCGCGAGTCTCGAGCGAGCCCTGACGCTGCAGAAACATTTGTCCTCCCGAGGCATTCCTGCTGAGGACTCGTGAGGGTCTGGCTCTTGCGAGGAGCCTGTTGACCTGTCCTGGAGTGCTTCGCGAGGATCCAACTGCCGGATCGCGGCGAGGTGGGCGCGCGTGGCGGCCGCACCCTTGAGCCCCCCCGGGGGGGGGGGAGCGATCAATCCTGACGCGCACACCACATCCAGCCCCCGCTTGTGAGGCGCTCGAGGGCAGGGCAGCAGTCATGAGCTCCAGAAAAACACAAGAACAGAAAGCAAGAAAGCAACGCAAGACACGAAAAACTCCCCCCATTTTTATAAACGCACGAGAACCAAGTTTACTCCAAAAAGCCGATGAACGAGTACAAAAAGGAGGCGAAAGCAAATGGCCGTGTCCGGCGCCTAGCTAGTCTTCAAGTCTTCTCACCAGCGCGGAGCTAAGTGCTTCCACTGGCTGGGCATAGTCATTGGGGGACAGTGTCGACGGCCAGCGTGGAGCATGGTGCTTCCACTAGGACGTGGGTGGGAGCCCCCGTGAGGCCCCAGGGCGGCGCTCAGGAGACTTCGGGGCGTGCACAACCTTACTCATTGTTACGTGAGTGTCACGAGCGGATACCTTCACAGGCCGGAGCCTTGCTTCATGTCGCCCGACAAGGACCCCGCCCTGCGCCGCCCCCGACAACCGTTGGGGAGACCGGAAACCAAGACGAGACCAAGGGGCAAGGGGGACGCTGGCGGCGTCCTCGGCGACTGTAGGCCCCCCGCCAGGGGAAGGGCTCGCTGGCGCCTTCCCCGGCGGGGAACCTACCTCCAAGCAGGGTCCTGCTTTGCGCAGCGCGGGGAAGACCCTGCCGTTGGGCTCCCCCCCGCGCTGCTCCCAACGCCCTTCGCGCTCCTGTAGCGGATATGTCGTCCTGAGAGTCCTGATGGTAGCTGCGCCCAGGTTCACCTGCGATCCATGGTCAACGTAAGCGTGCCCTGTGGCGTTAGCTGTACCCAGAGGTTGTTGCTGTTGGAGACGTTGGCGGGGCTCGGCGGCGGCTCGTAAGGGGTCTCGGCTCCATGTATATCCAGCGCCCAGCCAGGTGTGGGGGATCGGCTGGGGCCCTCTCCCTGTGCGTGCCTCAGGTCCATCGCGACGGGGACGTAGGCTTCTGGGCTGACCGCGCCAGAATCGCTGCCCGTCCGCCTCACGTTCCCGCCTTCTTCGGTCGCTCTCTGGTCCTGTCGATGCCGGCCCCTGGGGATGTTGCTCGGAGCGGCCCCACACTGAGGTGGCATGTTCGGAGGAGTGCGGGCTGCACTGTGAGACTGGCCGGCGCCGAGAGGCTCTTCAGGGGCCCTGGGAGGGGGCGCGCGGTTGTGGCGGGGACGGGCGCGTGCCCCTACCACAGCCTGTGACGTGGGCAGGGTGCAGAATGGTGCTGTTCCCCTGCACGCCGCGTCCAGCAGCTCGGCAACCCGCTTCAGCAGGGTGTCGCGGCCGCTTTCCAGCAGCCTGCACCTCAAGAGGTCCCGAGCCACGATAACCGCAGCC
>NC_041391.1:362454846-362472552 GCF_002162155.2 Triticum dicoccoides | reverse complement strand
GTCGGCGGGCACTATCGAGGAGGCCCGGGCAACCCAGTGCTCGACGTGCGCCCTCGGGGCATCGGTCATGGCGTTGGTGGAGCGGCGGAGGACTGGTCGACGGAAGAGGAGATCCGACGCACCCCCACCTGGCGCGCCAAATGTCGGATTACGGGTTCCGCAAACCTTGAAGGTTCGAACTCTGGGGTGCATGTGGAGATCTCAACCTACCCAGCCTGCCTACTCGCAAGCCTCCTAAGCCTAGCGCGACGGGCTCGAAGAGACAAAGAGACACAACAGTTTATCCTGGTTCGGGCCACCTTGCTTTGTAATACCCTACTCCAGCGTTTTGGTGGATTGCCTCGAGGGGCTAAGGATGAACTAGTACAGTGGATGAACAAGCCTCAGGAAGTGAGGTGTTCTTGAGCTCAAGAGAGCTGGTGAGGTGGTCAGGTGAGGGTGGATCCGATGCCCTTTGCTCTCAACTCGATCCCCCCCTCTATGGTGGCGGCTAAGTCCTATTTATAGTGGCCTTGGTCCTCTTTCCAAATGTTGGCGGGAAGGGATCCCACAACGGCCGGATTTGAGAGGGGACAAGCAGTACAACTTATCCTGACTAAAGTGGTCTTCGCCTGCGAAAAGCCCCTGGTCGTGACGCCGTGGTGGGCTTGGTGATGACCTTCGTCCTGCCGTCCTGGTGGTCTTGGTCTTGTTGCACCAGAATGGAAATCTTTGGCTGATTCCTCGGGACTCCGCGCTCGCGGCTTGCCTCCCTTGCACCGAAGAGGAAACTGGCGCTCTGTGCCCGCTGGCACCTGCCTGGCGCCCGCCTGGCCTTGGTCGTCATGGCTCACGTCAGCTAAGCCTCATGAGGTGCACCTTGCATAGAACTCTCCGCCCCTCGGGAGCCAGCCTGCAGAGGCCGATCCCCCCGGGGGTCTTGGTGTTGCCCGCCTCGCGAGGCTTGGCCCCTCGCGAGGGTCTTGAGTCGTTGATGCTGAAGCTGGGCCGTACCAGGCCGTTGATGGAGCCACGTGGTGGGCCGCAGGCAGGCAAGTCTGGATACCCCCATATCCAGAACGCCGACAGTGTTGACTCTGCCGGAGAGTATATCTGCAACATGTTGCATGGAGTCCTTGTTGAGCAGGGTAACCTTGCTTATTTCTCTTGTCCTGGTGCTGATGCTCAGAATGGCGTGGCTGAGCGCAAGCATCATCACCTTGAGACGACTCGTGCATTGACGATCGCCACCTCTCTTCTGCCTCACTTTTGGGCCGAAGGTGTCTCCACTTCCACCATCTCATCAACCTTCAGCCATCCACTGCTTTGCAGGTTGGCGTTCCTTTTGACGTCTCTTTGATCTTCCTCCTGATTATTCGGCGATTCATTTGTTTGGTTGTGTTTGCTATGTCCTTTCAGCCCCCCGTGAATGCACCAAACCGACCGCCCGATCTGTTGAATGTGTCTTCTTAGGATAGAGTGACTAGCATAAGGGATATTGTTGTTGGGATCTTGACGGTCCGCCGCCGCCGCCTCCTGCTTTTCTGACTATTGCAGATCCGCCGCCGCCTTCTCCTATGGTTTCCTTACCTCGTTTATCATAGAATTCTACACCTTCATCCCCGGTGGCTTTCCCGGCTCCATCACCCGAATCTATCCCGGCGATTCCTCGTATTCTCCCATCTTTTTCTCACTTTTATACTCGTCGTTCACGTGTTGTGGATGCGGCTAACGATGCGCCATCTACTTCTGATGTGTCATCTTCCTCGTCTTGGCCTAGTTATGGCTTACGTCCTCGTCCACTTCCGCTTGTTCATCGCCTTGGTTTTTCATGCGTTGGTGCTACTGTTTCTTGAGCTGACCTCTTATCATGATGTTGTTGTTCATCCCGAGTGGCAGCTTGCGATGGAAGAGGAGATTGTTGCTCTTGAGCGCATTGACACGTGGGATCTTATTTATCTTCCTCCCGTGTTCGTCCCAACACTTGTAAGTGGGCCTACAAGGTTAAGACTTGCTCCGATGGTTCTCTTGAGCACTACAAAGCTCGTCTTGTGGCTCGTGTCTTTTAGCAGGAGCATGGTCATGATTACGATGAAACTTTTCTCACGTGGCCCTATGACCATTGTTCGCACACTTGTTGTGGCCTCTGTCCGCCATTGGTTTGTATCTCAGCTTGATGGTAAGAACGCCTTTCTTAATGGTGAGTTGCGTGAGGAGGTTTACATGCATCTACCACCTGGGTATTCTATTTCAGATGGCATGGTCTGTCATCTTCGTCGCTCTATCTATGGCCTTAAGAAAGCTCCTCGTGCCTGGTTTGAGTGTTTTGCCTCTGTGGTGACTGCCATTGGTTTTCCGGCGAGCACTCATGATCCTGCATTGTTTGTTCACCTTTCACCTTGTGGTCAGACTCTTCTTCTCTATGTTGATGACATGATCATCACTGGCGACGACCCTGAGTACATTGCCTTTGGTAAGGCACGTCTTAGTGAGTAGTGTAGTTTCTAGCCGTGTACTCCTTTGTATTTTTGCATATTGTACCATACTAGCACGTGTATATATACTGGCCTATGACCACTTGGGAAACAAGTTGCATATTTCCTAATATATGGTAGCTTGGCGATGGCTGGCGTGGTGGCAGTGGCGGTTGTTGGCGGTGGCAATGGCATGTGGCGTAGCGTGCGCCTTTGATGGTGACGGTGCGGGTGTGCTAGAACCTCGGGTGGAAACACAACTCACCTGGTTGGTTGCCACTGCTGATGCGGCGCCCATGGGCCTCGTTCCCCTCATTGGAGGCGTCACTGTGGGTGCTCCAACCCATTTCCCGCAGTCAAGGGTGTTTGTTGCTCTCCGCGATGCGCGAGCTACCTGTCACTTGCTCCTTGGAGGCATGGTCTCAGGAGGCCATGACCTACCCATATGAGCTTCTGCCGCGTGGAGAGTTACCATGTCAGTGCCGGTCGCGTGGGTGACTGAGCCATCAACTTAGGTGGTGCGTGCCTTGGAGCAGGTGTGGAAGTCAGATCGACGACTTCAGATATTGTCATCTTGTTTAGAGTGTCGGCTCTGGTCGCTTGGGTGGCAGAGCTATCAGCTGGCTTGGTTCGTGGCCTCGGAGCCGTTGTGGAAGTTGGAGTGACGGCACTGGATGGTTGTAGGGTGTCTACTCTAGCCACACCGCAAGTGACTCACTTGGGGCGCTACCTCGGGGCTAGTGTGGATGCAGGCGCGGCGGCTCCGAAATCCACCGTTACATTGTAGGGTGTTGTCTCCTCCGAAATCCACCGTTGCATTGTAGGGTGTTGTCTCTAGCCACTTGGGTGGTGGAGTCGCCCGCTTGGCTGGTACGCAACCTTGGGGTTGGTGTGTGCGCGTCACAACTGTATCGTTTTTAGCAAATTTTTCTCATTGATTGGTCAATTCTAATGAAAAGGCAGAGCTCCGGTCAATTGCTCGATTTTTTGAGTATATACTAGTGTAAAGCCTGCGATTTGATGTGGGTAAACCCGTGCATGGGTGGCCCGGCCCGGCAGGCTTGGCCCAAAGCCCAGCATCCAGGCCGGGCTCGGGCCTCTCTCACCCATGGCCCGGCCTGAAGCCTGGGAAAACATGATTTTTGGGATATTACAGGAAAAACAGGTATAATCCCAGAAAACATGAATTTTGATATATTACATTATCTAATCCCGAAAATAGGTTTTTTTGTTATTTTTTTCATCCGAAAATAGATATTTCTTTGGGCCTCGGGCCGTGCCGAGTTGGGTCCATCCTTGGGATTTAGAGGCCAGGCTTTGCGAAGCCCAGCCCGAAACCCGGCCCGGCCTGGTCAATGCCCAGGTTTAGCTGTGGGTATTATTAGATGTTTTCACCGAGTTTATTTTGAAATGTTTATATATAAAATTTAAGCATAAAGTTGCAAAGTTGAATGTTGTTGTAGTGCATAAACAAATAGACATGTTAAATTTTAGTACATTATTTTTCTCACACTGTTAAGGCAATTCAACGGTTGCATCTTTTGGGATGTTACAAACTGAATTTTGCATCGTGTTAGTCTAACAATTATTGTGCTTCTTGTCTAATGTCTTTCCACGAAGAGACATCATTTCACCAAGGGCATGTCTTTTCACGAAGCAATGTCATTGACCAAGGGACCTGTCTTTCCATGAAGAGACATCCTTTCACGAAAGGATGTGTATTTTAACCAAAGGACATGACTGTTCGTAGGCCCCAAGTGCCAAGACCTAACGGACTTGATTTATCCTTGATATAACACTTTTTTTATGGCGCTGTGGTTTAACGTGGATGCTGCATTAGGAATCAGTTTAAAAATAAAGAGGACTTGTATTCTTACTGGGAGAGCATGGATGTACCTAAGCTTGCAGCAATTTTATAGTAATTCCTTTTGTCTGGCATAGTGTACTCATGGTGATTGTGTGCAGGGTTTCATAACTGACCATGAAAGGGCATTGGAAGAGCTTTTCTGTGAGAGTGCAGAAGGCTTCAACAAATACAATGCTTGTTTGAATGCAATGGCTACTCGTATATCTACAGTATTTGCATCTATGAGGGTATGTATGCTGATTCCCCTTCAAGTCCTACCCGAATTAGGATTGTTGGTACAGCAGCAAAAAAGTGCCTTATCTCTGTTAGGAAGTATTAGTACTGGTCTAGGAGTCCTTATTGGTCTATGTTTACTTTCCTTGCACCTCAAGTCTTGTGTAATATATATATGCCCCTTGGGCCTTCAATGAAGATAAGTTGCTTTCCTAACATGGTATTATAGCTTAGGTTATTTTTTTCAGGCGCCGCTCGCCCTCCCGATCTCTCGCGTCGCTGATGCTTTTTTCCTGCTATAACATCGCTGCCGCCCCGGTCAACGTCGCCCCGCCAGATCCGCTTGTGCAGGTCTCCCGAGCCCGCCTATGCTCCTGCTGGCCATGTGTGTACGCAGCCATGCAGGCGTGCTGCTCTCCTACTACTGCCCCCCCTGCACGGCATGTGCTGGCTCTCGCTGCTGCTTCTGCCTAGCAGTGTGGCTTTTGTTAGGAATAAGCAACTTGTATTCCCATGAGGCCATAGGTCGATATATATACATGTACAGGTGTGGAACATATGCAGGAAACCCCTTATACAATGGGATAAACACAAAGGGATACATGACTTATATTATAACTCTAACACCCCCCCTCAAACTCATGGTGGATGAACAACACTGAGTTTGGAGAGATAAAAGCCATGTTGTGCTCTAGTCTGGGCCTTCGTTAGGAAATCCGCCAACTGTAACTCGGAAGGCACATACTGAAGAGCAATAACCTGATCCTGCACACCAACGCGCACATGGAAAGCATCAACACCAATATGCTTGGTGAGCTCATGCTTCAAAGGATCACGCGCAATGCTAATAGCACCTGTACTGTCAGATAAGAGCAGAGTCGGTGTAGTGACAGAAACACCAAAATCCTGAAGTAACCACCGTAACCAAGTCACCTCTGCCGTCAAAAGAGCCATTGCTCGCAACTCAGCCTCGACACTCGAACGGGAAACTGCAATCTGTTTCTTCGTCTTCCAGGCAATGAGAGAACCGCCAAGAAAAACACAGTAAGCACAAAGTGAACGGCGATCTGAAGGATCACTAGCCCACGTAGCATCCGAATAGGCTTGAAGCTGTAAAGAACTGGAGCGAGGAAAGAAGAGACGGTGAGAGATCGTGCCCCGAAGATATCGGAGAACGCGAAGGACATGACTATAGTGAACCGATGTGGGAGCAGAGACGAACTGACTCAGAATATGAACCGGATAAGAGATGTCCGGACGAGTAACAGCAAGATAGACAAGACTGCCAACGAGATGACGATAACGCGTCGGGTCAGGGAGAGGATCACCATCAGTAGCACGGAGGTGAACATTGAGCTCCATAGGAGTCTCAACAATGCGCTCGTCAGTAAGAGCAGCACGAGCAAGAAGATCCTGGATATACTTCTCCTGGGATATAAAAAAGCCATCAGAGGTAGAAGAGACTTCAATCCCAAGAAAGTAGCGAAGAGGTCCAAGATCAGACATAAGAAACTGCTCACTAAGACGGGCCTTTACAAAGGCAATATACTCGGGGTCATCCCCAGTGATGATCATGTCATCAACATAGAGAAGAAGAAGAGTCCGACCACGAGGAGAAAGGTGAATAAACAATGCTGGATCATGAGCACTTGCTGAAAAACCAGCAGTAGTGACCACAGAGGCAAAACGCTCAAACCAGGCGCGGGGGACTTGCTTAAGGCCATAGAGAGAGCGACGAAGACGACATACCATGCCATCAGGAACAGAATACCTAGGTGGCGGCTGCATGTACACCTCCTCACGCAGCTCACCATTAAGAAAAGCATTCTTAACATCAAGCTGAGATATAGACCAGTGGCGTGCAGAGGCAACGGCAAGAAGTGTACGAACAGTGGTCATATGGGCCATAGGAGCAAAAGTCTCGTCATAATCACGACCATGCTCCTGCTGAAAACCACGAGCCACAAGACGAGCTTTGTGACGCTCAAGCGAACCATCAGAGCGAGTCTTAACCTTGTAGACCCACTTACAAGTGATGGGACGGACTCTGGGAGGAAGAGAAACAAGATCCCAGGTACCAGTGCGTTCAAGAGCAGCAATCTCCTCTGCCGTCGCAAACTGCCATTCAGGATGAACAACAGCCTGACGATAAGAAGTCGGCTCAAGGACAGCAGCACCAGCGGTGGGAAATCCATAGCGATCAACAGGCGGAAGAGGACGAGAACGCAAGCCATAAGTAGGCTGAGAGGAAGATGACGACTCACCCAATGAGGCATCCACAGGCAGTGAACGACGAGTGTAATGCTGAGGAAAAGATGGAACAATAGAAGGAGGAATCGCCAAGGTAGAATCGGGGGTGGCGACGAAGAAGTCACTGGAGATGAAGGTGTAGAATCTGGTGACATGCTAGGCGAGGAGACCGAAGAAGATGGTGGCTGCAAATCAACTAGAGGTGGAGAAGCAGAGGGAGTGGAACGAATAGGCACATGCGCGACGGGGGTGATAGGTGAGTCAGCAAAAGTGAGGAAAGAGATATCCTCCATTGAAAAAATCGAGGAAGATGGGCATGGGTAGAAGGGGCGAGACTCATCAAAAGTCACGTCTCGAGAGATACGCATCCGACGACCGATAGGATCCCAACAATGATAGCCCTTATGCTCATCACTGTAGCCTAAGAAGACACACTCAACAGACTGAGCGGTCAGTTTGGTGCGTTCGCGAGGGGCAAGAAGAACATAGCAAACACAACCAAACAAGCGAAGCATGGAATAATCGGGAGAACGATCAAAAAGACGCTCGAAAGGAACACCACCCTGTAGAGCAGCGGAAGGTTGTATATTGATAAGATAGGTGGAGGTGGAGACGGCCTCAGCCCAAAAATGAGGAGGGAGAGAGGCAGCAATCATCAATGCACGAGTCGTCTCCAGAAGATGTCGATGCTTTCGCTCAGCCACACCATTCTGAGCATGAGCACCAGGACAAGAGAATTGAGGGAGAGTTCCTTGCTCAGCAAGAACACCACGCAACATCTTAGAGATATACTCGCCAGCGGAGTCAGCACGAAAAACACTAATGGGTGAAGAGAACTGAGTATGAACCATGGCAGCAAAACGCTTATAAATAGACAACACCTCACTACGAGAAGTCATGAAATAAAGCCATGTGTAACGAGAGAAATCATCTATGAAAATAATATAGTATTTATGACCACCTTTCGAAGCGAAAGGAGCCGGACCCCATACATCAGAATGGACTAAATCAAAAGGACGCTTAGACACTGACTCACTATGTGAATATGGTAACTGAATCTGCTTGCCAAGACGACAACCCTGACACTCTAAAGAGACATCTCCTGAGACAGACCCCAGAAGACCTCGACGAACTAAAGACGACAACCGAGAACCACATAGATGACCAAGTCGATGATGCCACTGCTTGAAGGAACCAGTAACAGAGGCGACTGAAGAGGAGGAACTGGCGATGGTGGTGGCAGCGAAAGGAACATGAAGCCAGTCCAACTCCCAAAGACCCTGAGAATCACGGCGGCGAGGGCCAGCCCCAACCAGAGTGTGCGTGCGACGGTCCTGGACAAAACAAGAGTCAACGTCAAGGATGACGCGACAACCAAAATCAGTAAGTTGACCGGCAGAAAACAGATTCATGGTAAGTCGAGGAACATGAGCAACATCAGGAACATAATAAGGAGTGGTAAGATTGCCTCTACTAGCAACAGAAAGTGGAGTACCATCAGCAGTGAAGACATGAACAGGAGAATCCAGCGATCGAAGAGAGGACAAGGTGGAAGAATGAGAAGACATATGAAAAGAAGCTCCAGAGTCCAGAACCCATGGGGATGTACCTGACTGTGTAGAGGGCGGTTGCTCAGTGCGGGAAGCATCAGTCACAGAACCAGCAGTACCCGTCGAGGAAGAACCTGAAGCCGCGAGCAGACGCTTAAGTCTCAGAATATCCTGCTCAGTCAAGGCAATGGCTGAAGTTATCGAGGTAGATGACGAAGTCCCTGAAGATGATGATCGCGCCTTGCGCAGGTGTTTCCTCTTCGTGTAGCACTGGGACTCGATATGACCATCATTGTTGCAGTAATCGCAATGTGGACGGGGGCGACCGGAGCCTCCAGAAGGAGTGGGCAAGAGCGGCGGAGCACTCGAGCGAGAAGGGGTCGGTGCAGCAGGTGGCGTGGAAGAAGACCGAGTAGCGAGCACAGAGGGAACCTCCAGCAAACCAGCACCACGTAAGCGAGTCTCCTCAGCACGAATCTCAGAAAGTGCCTCCATGAGAGAAATACGGCCACGAGCAAACAACTGAGCACGCCGGGGCTCAAACTCCTTACGGAGCCGAGATAGGAACTCGTAGACGCGATGAAACTCCAAATTTTCCTGGACAGCCTGGCAACAGGGGCAAGTACGACAACCAGCACTGCGGAGAGAATCAAGCTGGCGCCAGATAGCAGAACTCTGTGCATAGAAGTCATCAACAGTAGAGTCACCCTGCTGAAGAGCATGCTCCTGACGGACCACAGAAAGGTATAAGGCATCACCAGAGGGCTGATAGCGCTGACGAAGACGGGTCCACATCTCAAAGACAGTAGGAAGACCCAGAAACTCAAAAGCAAACTGAGGCAGAACACTAGCAGTGAGAACAGCTGCAGCACGAGCATCATCATCAAGGCACTGGGTGTAAACAGACAGAGCACCATGATACGTCTGAAGAGCCTCCTCATAAGCCAAAACCCTTTCATCATAAGCACGATCAGCAGCCTCATTAGCAAGCTTAGCCGCATCCTTGGCGGCCTGATTAGCATCCGTAGGAAGAACCGATGGAGTCGGCGGAGTGGGGGCCACCGAACCGGACGTGGCGGACAGCAGACCTCGCCAGAAAGAACACCCCAGAGACGGATGCCACACATGTGAATGCGCATGAAGCGAGTGAACTCGGTGTAGTTAGTACCATCAAAGATCACCGGACAGCGAGGGACAGCAACATAGCCCGATGCAGCAGACATTTTTATTTTATTTTATTTTTAGTTCCGACGAGAGCACCAGCGACAGCAGACTACCAGCAGCGGAATCAGGCGCGAGCAGGGAGTAGCGACTTCAGGGCAGGAACTGGCGACTGGATCAGGCGGGCGCTGGCGACACGAGCGACTGGATCGAGCGACCGGAACGGGCGGGCACTGGCGGAACGAGCGACCGGACCGGATCGGGCGCCGGCTTCGAGCGGGAGCAGATCGGGACTCCAGAAGAGCGGGAGCAGCTTCGAGCGGGAGATCGGGGCTTGCGCGAGACTCCAGAAGAGCGCTTCGATCCTGATCGGGAGATTGGGGCTTTCGAGCGGGAGTAAGACGAGCCGGACTCGATCGAACAGATCGGGAGACTCCGGGAGATCGAGGCCGGCGCCTTCGATCGGAGAGGAGAGACAGATCAATAGCACGAGTTGCAGCGTGCAAAAAATTGACCTAGCTCTAATACCATGTTAGGAATAAGCAACTTGTATTCCAGCGGGGTTAGGAAGTATTAGTATTGGTCTAGGAGTCCTTATTAGTCTATGTTTACTTTCCTCGCACCTCAAGTCTTGTGTAATATATATATGCCCCTTGGGCCTTCAATGAAGATAAGTTGCTTCCTTAACAATCTCATCTAAGTTGGTGGCGTAAAATTAGGAATGCTATGTGTCAGGGAGCTCAATGAAGACCCTGCCTTGCCCACATGGACCCCCTCTCATGTGTGGCTCGATAGGGCCTAAATGTGGATAGAAAGAGGGCAAGAAATGCTTCTTGTTTAAAGGGTGAAAGCCAACACTTGAACCCAATACCTCTTTTGCTCTACCATATTAAGTTTCATGCACCAACCAGTAGAACCAAAAGTCCGAACTTATGGAGAAGGTTGGACAATCCACATACTTCAAGAGGAATAGGCAACTTTTGGTTCATGGAAAAATAATGTGGTGAAAATAAAAACAGACAATCTTGGTCGCAATTAATGTACTAAAAATAAGAGAAAGCAACAAGATGATGTGGATGTTCAAGTTCAACTGATGATTTGAACTCTGTTACTGCGATTTCTTTGTTATTAGTGCTAGGTTGAGATTATATTATTTCATATAGTTGAGTCAGCCAGCGGAGTTGCGGCAGTGTGTGCACATGTAGAGATGTGATCACTAGTGTACATGCAAGCTTATGGTTGGTTTAGCTAGAAATAAGTGCACGTAGTCAGCTTAGTTTGTTGAGTTAGACATGCATGAGTTAGTTAGCCTGCTTGGCCGGGTCGTGTGGCCATTCAAAAGGAGCTACAAGGGCGGTGTACGTGGGCGTGGATGTAGTGCATGTAGGTGATTAGTTAGTGCATGGAATTAGTTGGGTGAGTGGCCGTGCGTGGTGGCCGGTTTAGTAGGTGCGTCTAAGTCTTCTTTGTACAGGCTATTTAAGTCAGAATAGATGAATGAGAAAGTGGCCATGAGGGCTGTAGAAAGATGTAGCACTTGTGTCACTAAGGAGGATAGCCTCTCGGCAAAGCTAGCTGGCTTTCTTCCTTGGTACATGTGTGTGTGTGTGTGTTTTCTCGGTTTCTTCCATGGTGTGTGTTCTGGAGATAAATTCCAAGAGAGTTGCGAGAGGAAGAATACATGTTCGTTTTCTTTCAACTTCAACAAGAGCTCTAATGCTTGACATGTTGCAACTTGGTACACAGCAACTGTTCGCTTTTTTTTCTTGAAAGAAATGTGGTAGGGAAGGCCCTTACATCGATTTTATTTTGAAAGAATAAGAACCCAAAATTCACACCTGTGAGGACTGGAACCTGGGTGGCTGGGTTGTGAATCCTCTCAACTAACCAAGTGAGCTAAGGTCACTTCTTACTATTAGCTTATTGTTGACATGTATTGTTCTATAAACTATAGGAATTTCCCCGTGTGCACTACCGCATTGCCAAGACCATTGATGCTTCTACAATGACAACACTAAGGGACATGGTGCCCACAAAGATTGCTGCTGGTGTATGGAATTACCTCTCCAAATATAAAACGTCAATTCCTGAATTCCCGCAGACAGAAACTTGTGAACTTCTCATAGTAGACCGTTCAGTAGATCAGGTACGTGGTGAATCTGGGTTCAACTTCTATACTGGTGCTATTTATTCTGCTGGTTCACTTTTCTAGTATACTTCAGATCGCACCAATAATTCATGAATGGACTTATGATGCCATGTGCCATGATCTGCTATGCATGGATGGTAACAAGTACGTACATGAGGTGAGCATGCCATTGGTCTTTTTTCTTAATGGTGGAATTATGGTCTGTTGTTTCCCTGAATGGTTACGGATCCTTATATGTGATTGAATAAAAGGTTTCAAGTAAAAATGGTTCAGCCTCAGAAAAAAAGGAGGTCCTGTTAGAGGACCATGATCCAGTTTGGCTTGAACTTCGACATTCCCATATAGCAGATGTGAGAGCACTTCTCAGTCCATCTTTCTATGTGGTTCACACTTTCAGCAGCTATACAATTAACCATTATATAATTTCAGGCAAGTGAAAGACTTCATGATAAGATGACACATTTTGTCTCGAAGAACAAAGCTGCTCAACTACAGCAAGCAAGGTTTGTTCACTGTTTCAAACCAAGTGCATAGTTAGGTGTGGTGGCTCATTGTTACATTAAATATGTTCATATTCGTGTTGTTCTTCGCATGTCTTTTTGTGACTATTTCATTTCTGTCTCATGAACAAAATAGCAATTTAAATGAAATGCACCTGTTGCATTCTGAGAAAGCGTGACTTCGACTAAATTCGGTTGAATAGCAGCAACTCATAACTACATGTACTGTTCTCATAACTGAAAAATAAGCAAGCACAATAGTTGCAATATGATGTGCCTAGCTATATAGTGGAGGATTCAGAGTTAGTTTTTTAGTTAATTTAACTACCTAAGTCCAAGTGAAAACTCAACTTCCAAAACAAACTTAAATCTGTCCTTGTCAACCTAATTCTAATTATCGATTCACTTCTATTTTCTTATGCTTAGTTGAATGAATCATTATTTGTTTGTTATGTTTTGGGCTTCTTTTACTAGTGCTCTTTGCCTCTTGTTTAATTTTTTAGAACCGGAGGAGAGCTATCAACTAGAGACCTACAAAAAATGGTTCAAGCTCTTCCACAGTACACTGATCAAATTGACAAGCTTTCGCTGCATGTCGAGGTTGGTTGTTATGTTGTCCGTGATATGGTTCAAAGTTTTAAGATCTGTACTTGCCCTGTTGCATTTCTTTTCTACACAGAACTATACATGTGGACGTATTAGCTCTAGATTTTCCAACGTAAGTGGTATTTTGTGGACCTACTTGAAAATGGTGTAAGGTGGAACTTGCTCCTAAATTTATAAATTCCATCTAAATATGGTATCTTGAAACCCCACATTCTCAACTCCCTTATTCACTAACTGGTTAGCACAAAAGAAGGATGCTACCTGGCGAGGCACATTATTCTGTGTGGGCCTGTGGGGGGTCATTGGAGCACTACTTTTCATAAATCCCTTGAATAAGATAAGTTAACAAGGCCACTTAAAAAAACCACGAAGGTTGAATTGAGCAGATCTATGTCACAAGACTACAAGAGGGTAAATGCTCTTATGCCTATTCGATGTAACCTAAAAAAGGCCTGGACACAAGAGGCGTCATGATATGGGGCAAACCCGTAGGGGTGGCCCAATCACGATCTGGAGGTGGATTTGAGGAAGAGCACGAAGAACATGGGGGGAAAACACGAAGAACAAAGGGAGATATACAAGCCAACATATACATCCCGTATCCAATAGTCAATACACAAGGTGCAATTGGATCCAACAACATCCAAAGGAAAAGAAGTAACAAAGAAAGAATGTTCATCCCCAATCCTAAGATATGGAGGTCTTGATATTCCAAGAGGAATCATCTCCACTAGGAAGTTCTTGTAGTCCTCAAGAGTCTTCACCTCCCAAGGTGGCCTTGGATCTCCATTGAGGAGCCTTCTCCACAAGGGACATCCCACAAGGGGAGAGGTGGTGAGAAAGCTCTATGGTTTTAGTTCTACTTTGCTAACCCTAGAGTGGAAGGGGGGGGGTGGGGGGTGGGGGGTGGAGTATAGGTAAGTGGGGGAAGGGAGGATACGTGGGCTCTGCCCAACTCTGCACGCAGGCAACACGTCTAGATAGCCGTGAGTTGGGGCCAGGTGATGTTCACATAGCTCCCATGTATAGTCAGGTAGGCTGAATCTGACCCAATAGCCGCAGGGTGGGCCTGGGTAGCGACTAGGAGTCGTCCTGCAATTCGAGGCGCACCATCACCTTGGAATACAAGACATGTATAGTAGGTAGATCAAATTGTAAATCGATGGGATCTCTACCGTGTAAACCTACTTCGGCCCGTGTAACCATACTGCTCACCCAACTCTATGCTTACGCATACACACCATACGTGCAAACACACAAACCCTAGCTCTCATGCAAGGCGGCCATCAATACAATTCACAAAGGTAGAAAGTAGGGTGTTGCCTCTCTCTGAGGGCCTAAAATGGGGAAAATCATGTCTCATGTGCACCCTCTAGATTCTCTATACATACACTGCCCTTACACTGACGTTTGGCGCGCCATGTAGGGGATGTGCGCATAGATTTGTCAGATTGGATCCAGATGGGTTCTTTCATCGGTTCCGGCGTCTTCACTTTGGGCTAAGGCATCCGCCTTGGCTCCCTAGACTTCGCCGCCGAACCGGTGGGGCGTCTAACCCCCCACTACTGCCTTCACTGAAGGAAAGACTCTTCGCTTCAGCAGTCTGGACTTCATCGCTGACAAGATCGATAAGCTTCACTTTCGTGTTTGGGCGCCCAACCAGACGGCGGAAACTTCAGTCAGGCGATCCCTCGAGTCTATATCCACCATGGGTATTGACTACGACGAGTCGCCCTTTTACCCATCGTACTCGACTCACAGTTTGATCTCCTACGCTTGCTTTCACTGTCCCCATACAAGCAGCCTAGAATCAATTAAGGAGTTCATTTAGCACCGAGCCAAGCGAGCGTAGATTCACTATGTCGATTGTATCGAACGAAGGATTTGGCTTATCACCAAAACCACATTTGTCGTTTGAGTCAACACGTCGATAGCTTCAAAACAAGTCCAAGAACACCCAAATTGAGGTTCGGATGCAGAAGTTACGGCCAAATGGCGAAGGGTGTTGGTCAGTTTTATTGGTATGGCCGGACAGTCCGGGGATTCGTCCAGACCCTCTAGGGAATAGTCTGAATAGTCTAGGAAATTGTCTGGGACTACTTGGGTTTGGTTCGGACAAATCAGGGGAAACAATCGGGAAAATACAGATGTGTTCTGGAAACTCGGATCGGATTTTCCAGGAAGAAAAATAATAATTTCTAGCTTGAAATTTGATGGGGAAAAAGAAAAATTGTGCCCAAGGGATGGAAAGGAAGGTAGATCAACTAGTTTTGCAAGAGATTCATGGCTCGAAACCTACCAAATCCCATGAAATCGAACAATTCACTCGAAACTGACTTTGGGCTTTTTTTTTTGGAAATTTCCGAGTTAGGCAAGAAAACCAGAAAAAGAGGCTAGAAATGGAGGGGGTAGGGGACCCAATTTTTGGCAACCTTGCTCTTTGTTCTTGTTCAAGAAACAACTTACGTCAAGGGGTATCCTTAGTAGCGTGATGAATATAAAGTAGGCGAGGGTGTGTACTACAGCCTCATACCGAAGGTCGCCATACACTAAAAAAACTGACAAAATGATGTTTTTTCAGTTGCCTCGTTGGAGCATGACCTACTTCCTATGAGAAAGAGTGGTTGAGTGGTGCTCGGTGCACGACAACATAGAGTGCTGCTGCTTTGAAGTCCCACGACTCCCGATAGTTCGAGCCTTACTTGGTCTCTTGGACTCCGATTCCTAGCCTCTTGGTCGAGCCTTGGTTCTAGGGAAGGGGGAGAACTCTCCTCTTGAGTTTATTCAAATGGGAGTGAATGATTTACATGCCCATGGGGGCCATATGTAGCCTCAGGGTCATTGACAAATGACCAAGGCTACCCTTGAAAAGAGGAGGTGGGAGATTAGAACTAGGTAATCTTTGGTCCATGGGCTCCTAGTTGGGCTAGGAGGGGAGTTGTGGCCCATGAAAGGGAAATTTCCTCCACCATATGAAGGGTTTCTTGCTTGGGCTTCTTTGGTCCTTTGCCTTCATCTTTGACTTGCTTTTCTAGGTGCTCTTCTTCTTTTGACTTGTTGAGCACTTTGAATTTTGTTGGCCGAGGTGGCTTGTCGTAGCTTGCTTGGACTTTTATTAACCTCCTTGACTTGTGTTGATTGCCTTTGACTTTTATTGACCGTCCATGTGGATTGCCTTGGAGGACTCGGGTCGAACCCCCGGTATAATTTTGGCTATTCCCTCAACACTCCTAATACAAAATCATACGCGACAAGTCGTATGGGTGGCCAGATCTTCACGAATTGGAGGTGGATTTGAGGAATAACGCAAAGAACACGGTGGAAAATACGAAGAACAAAGGGAAACAAAAAGATATTCAAGACAATGTACACATCTCATATCCAAGAGTAAATACAAGAGGTGTAATTGGATCCAACAACATCCAAACGGAAAGTACTCCTAGATAGTTCAAACATGAGGGGCCAGCTGGTCTGGGAGCACCTCACAGGTGCTCTGCCCTGTCCTCTGCCGCTCACTCCTCCGACTGAGGTGGTCTTCCCTGCTGGTGCCAATAATACCAAGCAACGTGAGGTGCTCGATGCCTTTGAGGAGGCCACTGGAGAGTACTATAATCAGCTCCACATGTAAAAGCAATGGACAAATGATGATGCTCGAGCCTCTTCCATCTTGGTGAATAGCATGGATGTTGAACTCCCCATGGATGTGGTGGCCCTTCCCACTGCATATCAGATGTGGGAGCACCTTTGCCCTCACTACGAGTCTATGGGGGATGCCATGTATCTCTGTGTTGTTCGTCAAGAGCAACAACTGTGGGAGATGCTACTGTGGATGACTTATACGAGATGTCGGTGTACGACAATCTATAGGACCAGCGTGGCCCCTTTGCAGCTTGGCTTGGGAGATCGACGAGCATAGAGAGCAAATCCAAGAGTTCACACGCGAGGTTTTCTCAGGTCGGGCCACCTTGGAGGCATAAAACCCTACTCCTGCTTGTTTGGTGGATTGACTTGGGGCTCAAGTTACAAGCGCAACTTGCCGAAAGAACGTGAGCAAGGTGCAGCTACTGTGTAAGCGTGAGCAAAGTGACTACTCGTGCCAAGGTAGCCATGGGCCTCCTTTTATAGACAAAAAGGGGTCACCACAGTGGCAACATGGTCATTACATCTTGTGAATAGTGGCCTCGATGCTATCCAACCTAATCCTGCCAGACTAGGACAAGGGCATTTAATGCACCGTGAATTGATAGCAATCCTTTGGCAAAAGGCGTCTCTCCTTCTGTGTCGTTGGCCTGGATGAGCCTATCTTGTTGACACGTCCATAAGACGGGTGTCAATAAAGTTGATCTGCACGCGACGTGCTGACACGCGTCCTGATGATCCTCCCCAAGTCACTCGTCCGCTTGACACCTAATCTTGACATGCCATCAGCTGGTCGATGAGGTGGAGCAGTCGAGAAGCGGGAGGGGAGACTTCCCGGCAAGGAGCTTGCTGGGTCTTGGCTTGCCGGTGCGGAGCTTGCTGGCAACTAGAATCTTGACCTTCAGTACTTCTCGATGACCTGCCGGGAGGTCTTCATCACGGTCTTGTATGTTGAATCTTGAGTCTTGGGTTGAGTTTTCTTCTTGCAAGCCGTTGCCGTCCGGAGGGCTGCAACTGCCTGTGCACAAGTCTGGGGTACTAAGGGACCCCTAATTTAGTACGCCGACAGGAGCCCCCGAACCTGGGCCATACACGCATGCAGGGCGTCGTTGGGCTAGGCCCAAACAACGCACAGGCACGCGTGGTAGAGAGTAACTGTCGTGATCTTCTCTTTTACCATGCCCCCACAACGTGCCTTAAATGCGGAATGTGGGAGAGGTGGAACGAAACGGCTGCCAGGGGTAGTGCGCCTGAAAAGCGCAGCCACGTGGGATGGTAAAGAGTCAGCCCCCCGCGCCTTCCCCCCCAAAAAAGGAAA
>NC_041391.1:362449205-362454702 GCF_002162155.2 Triticum dicoccoides | reverse complement strand
CCTGCCTCCTCGTCTTCTTCCTTGCGCAAGAACAGAGTACTTTGCCCCTTTCGCTGCCACTCCACCGCGCAATTCCTTCACCACCAAATCCACTTCCTTGGCATCCACCATGGCTCCCAAAAAGAGGCCAAGGCAAATCCAAAAAGCCAGCTGACCCGGAAGCAGAGGAGAGGAAGGAGGAAATGGCGGCGTTGCGGAGAAAGAACATCGTCCTCGCACCGGTGCTTAAGCAGGAGGATCTGATCGAGCGATATGCGATCATGTGGGGGAGGGAGACAGCGGCCCATCCCGCGCCACAAGTTTTTCCCGGCTCTGCCAAATCCAGCGGAGACAAGTACCCGTTCTTCACTGCATACTCCTATTGTGGACTTGTCCCCCCTTCTCTGATTTTTTCGCTGAGAACATGTACACATATGGGTTCGATCTCCTCGACTTCACACCAAATGCCATGACCTTTATGTCTGTCTTCGCGCATATGTGTGAGAACTTCGTCGGAGTCATGCCCAAAGTTGCTCTCTTCCGCCATTACTTTGTTCCCCAGATCAAAGCAGACGTCCCTTCCGGCGACATCACCTGGATACCCAAGGCCAGTGCCAAGGAGTCTTACCTCGACGGGCAACTGCATCTGAAATGGGACGAATGGCGAGCGGAATGGTGCTGGATAAAAGACTCCGAGTTCTCAAATTTCTGCAGGCCGAGGATGAAGAAGGTGGAGCACGGTGTGGATTGGGGCTCTCTTGACATAAACGACTCGCATCCTTCGCCTCAGGGCTGCTGGCCTCACCATTGAGATGGTAGGAGCAGACTTCCTCCGCCGCCGCACCCTTCCGGACAAAGGAAGGCTAGCTTGGGATTACAAGAATGCAGTGGATATCATGCGGGAGAAAGCCATCAGGGAGGAGACGGACCTTATCCGCAGTACCACCAAGGAAGAGCTGGCGTACATTGCCAACAGGGCGGCGGAAGCAAGGATGGCCGGGGGCGCCGGCGGGTCTGGATCCGCGGCAACCAATGTTGGTGAAGCGGTTGAGGACGAACTAGTAGATGAGGCGTTGGAAGGGCCTATCGGAGGACAAGAAGAGCTTGCCGGGGAACAGGGCGACGAAACCGCTGAGGAGCAGGTGCACAAGGAGCCCCCTGTTCCTCCTGTTCCGGCAAAGAAAACCCGCACCCTCCGGAAAGCCGCCTCCGGAGTTCACCCTCCTTCGGGCGATGAAGTGGCCGCCAAGGGAGCGGCCGCCAAAGCCATCGGGCGGCAAGGATCTGGACGCCAAGCTCCTCAACAACAGTAAATGCGGTGCGCCTCTTTAAGGCAGCCAACCTCGTCTACTGTTGGAGTAACCGGGTCCTCTCAACCTGCCGCACCTTCGACAACCAAGCGAGCCAGGACTCCCACTCCGCCTCCTGCCTCTGCCTCTAACGCTGGACCTGAGGGCTAATACGACCTCTTTGTCCTTAGCGACAAGGAGGAGGACGAAGAGTATGCGCCAGTCGCTTCTATCAATTCTTGATACATCGTTTCTGTTGATCTGATTTTCTCCGTCTTGCTTTGATTGATAGTGACGAGCAAACCCTCGCGCAAAGGATGGCGAAGAAGGCAAGGACCACAATGGGGGATGAGCCGACGACAAGCTTGCCGCCCGACGCGGACGTGGTGATAATCAGCCCCCAGCGTGAGGCCACTACCTTGTTTCTTTGGCAAGCATTGGCGTTGAGGCTGTCATTGCTGACATCATCAAGGAAGCAGGAGAAGAGCGTCACGAAGAAGAGGAGCGCCCGGAAGTGAATCTCGACGTGACGCCCCCATCGACCACTGTGACGGAACCCAATTCTCCGGCAAGGACCTCCACCGACGAGCTTGTCTACACTGATGACGTGCCGACAAGTGAGTCTGCCGGCCGCCAGGCGACGACAACCGGAGTTGTCGGAGGGGAAGTTGTTCCTCCCCAACAGACTTAGTCCGGTAAGTCATTTCCGTCAAGCGGTCCCATTCCTTGATGATTTTTGTTTTCTTGAACTTGACCTGAATTCGACTCCCTCCCTCCTCAGATCCACCCTCAACCGAGGCCATGGACATAAACACCACAATCAAGGGGATCGCGAAGGACATTGCTAGCGAGGCTAGCAAAATCGCCGCTAGCGCGGCCGCCAAAGCTGCTGACGAGGGCTTGCCGAAATTTCACTTCTCCACCAATGAGCGGGACGCCGCCAGCACCACGCTCATTCTATTCTTTGAAAGTCTTGTCGAGGCATTGGAAAAGCAACAGGAGGCTCGAGCTACACATCTTGCCACCGAGTCCCGCGGGCTTTGCCGAGATTTCCTCTTCAAGGTACCAGAACCATGGCCTCGACATCTCCAAGGCTTTCAAGAGGTTGCCGAAGGAAGCAAATACCAAGGCCGCCAAAGAGCTTGTCGCGCCACTCGCCGACTAGGTCGCCGCAATCCCCTGGACTGAGGGCCAGTATAGGAACTAGCTCTTTGCTTGCACCATTTGGCTGCAAGCGCAGTTCATGCAAAATACAGATCTATCTCAAGTTAGAACTGCATTTGGCTTTTGATGTAATATAAACCGTTGTCTGATGAACAGTCGTGTGGTATCTTCCTTGTCTTATTCTGTCTTTGCATGATTTTTGTACCCTACGCTTGCTAAAAACTTGCCGGTGCGCACACTCTTGCCACGAGCGCTTGAGGAACGGGTCCTTAGCGGCCTGCCGGAAGTGCTGCTGCCGGCAAGGTCACACTTGACGTCGCAGCGCAGCCACTTAAGTTGTCGAGCGGACTTGAATAAAGTAAGGGCGCGGTTGGTCATGACGAGGCTTCTTAGCGTGCAGGTTTCTCATATAAAGGCCAAAATCGTTCAAGGAAGAAATGCAACTACAATAAAGAATCTGATTCAAAGTTTTTCAATTTAGCTTTTTCTTTGCTGTAATTTTTGTCGTGAAATGATAACTTGAGCGTCACTTGTGGTATCCATACCATCACTCCCCATGGGAAACTTGCACGCGAGGAACCCTTCTGTCCTTTGAGAAAAAGAAAGAAGAGAAAAGAGGAGGCTGGAAACCTTGAAGGTTCGTTAAACATCTCATACAAGGCAAAATGTAACACCACCCTGCATACAACTTGTACAAACATATATGCATTTAACAAAAGGGCTGTGAAACACTTATCTTTATTTCACTATGCACAGGGTCTACGCCTGGCTTTGTACAAAGGATTACATGTCTTGCCGACAAACTTGTACAAAAAGGGTTGCCGGGATGCTCGGCAACCACGCGTCATGTGTAGAACTTGCGAAGATGCTCAGTATTCCATGAGTTGCGCACCGGAGTGCCATCTTCGATCTCCAGACGGACTGCGCCAGGTCTGGATTCTTGATTCTGGGCCTCCTTTCACATGACACCACACATACATCACCTTCGTGCTGTCAACTCATGTTCCTAAACTAACTATGCAACTTCTGTTTGCTAGTCGGCTCATTGATTTGGATTGTCGTGTTATTCTGGATTCCAACCCGGTTGGGATTGGTCCCCGGCGCATGACTCTCAGCGCCTTTGGGAGCTCAACTGGTTGTGCCTTCCTTCGCCTGGGTCCTCTAGCCAGTCAGACATCACCACCCCTTTTGCTTCAACTGCCACCTCCACCACCTCCTTCGCTCAGTGACATAATCGACTGGGTCACATATGTGGCTTTTCTTGTCTTCTTTGGTTAGGAGTGGTGTTCTAGGGTCTATCTCCGGTGATAGTTTACTTAGTTGTAGAGCTGTAAGCTTGGCAAGCACATACAACTTCCCTATCGCTCTAGTAATTCTGTTTCTCAATGACCTTTTGGGCTTCTTCACTCTGATGTATGGGGTCTTATCCTCTTCGTATCAAAAGGAGGTCACAAATAATATATAATTTTCATTGATGATTTTTCTCGCCACACTTGGATCTACTTTATGTCGTCTCATAGTTAAGTGCTTCAAATTTACAAGTCTTTCGCTACCATGGTTCACACTTAGTATGATTCCTCTGTTCGAGTTTTTCGTGCTGATTCAGCTGGTGAGTACCTATCTTGTGCGCTTCGTGGTTCTCCTTCTAAACATGGCACCTTTCCTCAGTATTCCTGTCCTGGCCCCATGCTCAAAATAGGTGTCTGCACGCAAACATCGCCTACGAAGCTCGTCTTGTTGCGCGTGGCTTCTAGCAGGAGTATGGTCATGAATATGATGAGACTTTTGCTCATGTTGCTCATATGACCCCTATTCACACTCTTTTGGCTGTTGCTGCTGTTCCGCAGTGGTCCATCTCTCAATTAGATGTCAAGATGCCTTCCTGAATGGTGAGCTGTGGGAAGTGGCCTATATGCAACCGCCTCCTAGATGTACCGTCTCTGATGGCACTGTTTGTCGCCTCTGCCCCTCACTTTATGGGCTGAAACAAGCTCCTCGTGCCTGGTTTGAGCGTTTCTCCGCCGTCATCACAGATTTCTCTTCTAGTACTCATGATCCTACTCTGTTTATTCACACTCATGGTCGCACCCTTTTGCTCCTTTATGTTAATGACATGGTTATCACAGGGGATGACCACCAATTCATTGATTTTGTCAAGAAACGTCTTCATGAGCAATTCTTGATGAGTAATTTGGGTTCTCTTTGCTACTTTCTTGGACTTAAGATCATTTCTTCCCTTGAGGGCACTTATCTCTCTCAAGAGAAGTACATCCAAGGTGTTCTCACTCGTGCTTGCCTCACTGATCAGCGCACGGTTGACACCCCTATGGATTTTGTTCTTCATCTTTGTCCTGGTGAGGGTGAACCACTTGCGGATCCCACTTGCTACTATCATCTTGTTGGGAGCCTTGTCTATCAAGGCATCACTCGTTTTGACATTTCTTATGTTGTGCAGATTCTGAGTCAGTCTGTCTCTGCTCCCACTCAACCTCACTAGTCGTGTTCTCCGTGTTCTTCGTTATCTTTGTGGGACTGTGACCCGTCACCTATTCTTCTCTAGCTCTAGCTCTCCAGCTTCAGGCCTACTGTGATGTGATTTGGGCAAGCGATCACACTGATAGCCGCACTCTTTCCGCCTATTATGTTTTTTTGGCTCCTCTCTAATTGCCTGGAAGACCAAGAAGTAGACTGTTGTATCTCGCTCCAGTGCAGGCTGAGCTGCGCTCTATAGCCTCCGTGATTGCAAAGATTACTTGGACGGTGGCTTTTTCAGGATTTTTGTGTTTCCACTGCTGCACTGACGACCCCTTTGCTCTCCGACAGCACGTGGCACTCAACATTGCCCATGATCCTGTGAAGCATGAGCTTACCAAGAACATCGGTATGTGCCCTCGGAGCTTCAACTTGCTTATTTTCTGACCCCTACATGCGTTCTCAGGTGCAAGAGAGGACTGTGGCCCTTCAGTATGTGCCCTTGGAGCTCCAGCTTGCTTATTTTCTGACGGAAGCTTAGACACGGCCACAACACAGCCTTCTCCTGTCCAAACTCAGTCCGATCCCCCATG
>NC_041391.1:362427680-362448788 GCF_002162155.2 Triticum dicoccoides | reverse complement strand
GTTATGGTTGAGCTGTGTGTGTAGTTACCACATTGTGTAGGGTCTTCTTTGCTTATTTCCCATGTATATGTAATGGCTGTTGGCTCGTTCAATACAACTGGGTTCATTTCATAACAATTACATCTCACAAGATAACGTTCGGTCATGTATCACATCCATTAATAATTAATTACTGCTTCATGCAGATTGCAGGAAAACTCAATGTCATAATAAGGGAGCAATGTCTTAGAGATGTTGGACAACTAGAGCAAGATCTTGTATTTGGTGATGCTGGGACAAAAGAATTAATCAATTTTTTTCGGACACAATTGGTATTTTTTAATTTTAACTACATAGAATGACACATTGGATTTCTTTGGACATTATATTTGGATATTTACTGACTCTGTAGGGTGTAAGTCGTGAAAATAAGTTGCGTCTGCTCATGATTTACGCAGCAATCAATCCAGAGAAGTTTGAAAGCGATAAGGGTACAAAAATGATGCAGGTAATCTTTCCTTTTGTATTTATTTGTCAACTTCACGATATCTTGTGCTTAATTTGTGTAAGTTCTCGATTAAATTCTTTGTTATATTTTCGGCTGCTGCCATATTTGTTTTGGTTCCGATGTAAATGTTATTTTGCCTGTACATATATGCAACACATGTTAACATCTTGAAACATTATTTCAAGACATGCTTTGTAGTGATAGCTGCAACTTGCAAGACCTTAGTGTCATCGAGGATGTTCTTGATTTGTCTTTTCCATGAAGGATATAGCCCACTTTGTTTTATGCACTAGACACATAGTGTTAAACGATATATGGGTTAGTGTGTTGAATATATCGAAGCATTAATGTTTCACCAAGGGAACGACCATGCATATGTTTAAGTTGTATATAACTGTGTATTTTTCTAGTTCTATATGTTTAAGTTGTATATAATTGTGTATTTTTCTAGTCCTATATTCTTCCACTCCTATGCGTGTGTATATATTGGCCTTTGTCCTTATAGAAATCCAGGTTACATATTTCCTCGCATGGTATTAGAGCCAATTGAAGAGAAGCTTGTCCAACATCGTCTGAGATGGTTTGGGCATATCCAGCGCAGGCCTCCAGAAGCTCCAGTGCATAGCGGACGGCTAAAGCGTGCGGAGAATGTCAAGAGAGGGCGGGGTAGACCGAATTTGACATGGGAGGAGTCCGTTAAGAGAGACCTGAAGGATTGGAGTATCACCAATGAGCTAGCTATGGACAGGGGTGCATGGAAGCTTGCTATCCATGTGCCAGAGCCATGAGTTGGTTGCGAGATCTTATGGGTTTCACCTCTAGCGTACCCCAACTTGCTTGGGACTAAAGGCTTTGTTGTTGTTGTTGTTGTTGTTGTATGCAACTATCCTCCGTCCCAATTGGTATATTTTTGGTCTCGGTCCCTTCCAATCTTCATTTTCTTGATTGCCTTCCGTACACCATCGATGCAATGCTTTGTACCCTTTTGCGGCCACCATCACCAGTCTTTCCGTCCTCGTGAACTCATCTACCAACTCTTTTCAGTAGTGACATCATCATCTTCACCATTTGTCGGTGTAAAATCCGATGTAAAATTCGGCAGGTCCCTCGATGGGGTACCGCAACTAGTGCGA
Source organism: Triticum dicoccoides (assembly GCF_002162155.2). Lineage (NCBI taxonomy): Eukaryota > Viridiplantae > Streptophyta > Magnoliopsida > Poales > Poaceae > Triticum > Triticum dicoccoides. Next base: position 362,447,168 of record NC_041391.1, on the reverse strand, counting down.
TGACCCAGAGAGAAATAATCATGGGGTGGCATGCATAGAGGATCAGATTGGGTGTACACGAGATGAATGATTTACCCAAGTTCAAGTTTAGGCCCGCGAGGTGAGGTAATACCCTACTCTTGCATGTCGAGAGAGAAAGAGAGAGAGAGAGGGAGGGAGGGAGGGAGGGAGGGAGTACCCTTGGTAAGGGACACCATCAGTAGCCTTGATCCTTCGGCCTGCTCACGAAGTCTTCATTGACTTCTGAGAGATAGAGCAAACCACACGCCGAGTCGACTGCAGGGCAGGAAACAATGTGATATGCCAGTTTTGGATGCCTAAAGGGGAAGCCGGAGCAGGCTACGCGAGGCGCGTGCGGCATCCGACCTCCTGGTCTTGGATTGTTGCTGAAGATGATCGGCTTCCAAAGAGCTAGCTTCGGCGACGCCTGCGAAGCTTCGTGATTTCTTCGTCTTCTGCAGAGACTAGGGGCATGATTAGTGCACCCGGTGGGTGTGTAGCCTTCGAGTGACTAGGAGAGTTGGAGGGTCTTGTGATGGCAGTGGTTGAAGAAGAATACCATAACCGACATCACCGACGTCGAGGCCATCACAACTTTCAAGAACGGCTAGAACGAAGAGTGGCTCACCCGCGAGATGGGCCGGACTCCCATCTGGACCATGATCGAGAGTCCCCAGCGAGTTCGCTTCCGGCGACGAGGCTTGGCAAGCCAAGCAGACAACACGGAAGTCCTCAAACTCTCGGGGCGACCCTGGCACGCACGGAGTGAAAGACGGGTGGAGCCGACCTTGCCACAACAACAACCGAAACTGCAAGCGCAAGGAGCCCAAGCTTGAATACCACGTGAACATTGAGTTCGGGGCCCAACGCAACAGCGGCAGCAAGGGCGCGAAGAAGCGCCAATGGCAGCAAAAGGAAAAGGGCAGAGGCCCGACCTATGGCAAAATTATGAACATGCCCTGCCACTACCACTCCTTGAAGGATGGCCCGTCGACCACGCACACCAATAGGCAGAAAGCAGGCTGACGGATAGCCAACGGTGGAGAGGACGACAACCACGACGAAAGGCCGAATCTGCTCAACGACGGCAGGCGCGGGGACGACGCAGGTGGTGCCGCCCTAGCAGCCCAGAGCAACACCTTGCCGGCCGACATACATATCAGATGATCTTCTCTAGTGCATAGTCAAAGAGGACCCAGAAGGTGTCAACCCGGGAAGTTTACGCAGAGATGCACACGATAACACAGTTCCCGGGCTGGTTCGAGTCGCAGATCTCTTTTGATCAGTCCAACCATTCGGAACATATTCCTCACCCTGGGAAGGCCGCCCTGGTGCTCGACCCCATAATTGAGGGTTGCTACCTCAACATGGTTCTGATGGACGACGACGACAATATCAACCTGCCGTAATTGGACACGATGAAGAAGATGGCAATCCCGCCCTCCCGCCTCTAGCTAATCAAAACCAGGTTGCACGGGCATCATTCCCTGCAAGGAAGCCAGCGGGCTTGGCCAGATCACCCTCGATGTGGTCTTTGGCATGCTGGAGAACTACCGCCTCGAGACACTGTTGTTTGACGTGTCCCCTTCAAGAGCGGTTACCACGCCCTCCGAGGCCGGTTGGCTTTTGCCAATTCATGGCAATGCCGAATTACGTTTATCTCGAGCTAAACATGTCGTGGCCTAACAGTGTTATCACGGTGTCGGGTGACCATTCAGATCCATCCAGTGACACGTTGAAGACGGCGCAGATCGGGGCCAACATGGTCCCCAAATAGGAAAGTGCACTCTGCGAGTTCCTCCGTGAGAACTGGGACATTTTCGTGTGGCAGCCTTCTGATATGCGCGGTTGACATCGAGGACGGGACCTGGCGAGATCCGGCGACAGCGGGAAGCCGGGGTCGAAAGTAGCCGAAACAGCAGCGGTGGGGAAGAGGCAGGATGGGAGGTGTGGGAGAGCAGTGACGACAGGAGGTCAGCATAGCTGGCAAGGAGAAAGATGGTGGCACAAGATTAGATTGGGAAGGCGAGTTGCGACGCCCAAAAAGTCCCTAAACTTGGGCACATGATACCATGTTATGGATGCAACCTATCTCTATTGCATAGCCCATGGGGTGTATATATATTACATCAGACTTGAGGTACAAGGAATATGAAACATAGTCTAATAGGACTCCTAGACCAATACTAACACACCTTAACATCTTTATCCTCGGCTTCCCGAGTTCATTTCAGTCTTGCAATATACCTAACCTACTAGAATTAAGATACTGAGCTCATGCCTTAACTTGCGAAACTTAGCTTCATCTAGTCGCTTGGTAAAGCTATAGCTAATTGTTGATCCGTTACAACATGAGTTAAGACTATATCACCTCAATAACATGATCCCTAAGAGGAAGATGGTTGATGTCCTATTACGGTGGTTACTTGATTTGCCACAGGGCTTTCTGCATATTTCCCAGACCTGTATGTGTATATATATTGACCATTGGCCTCATGGAAATACAAGTTGCATATTTCCTCACAGCATAGATAGTTGAACATTCTTCGTTTTTGTAATGAGATGAAGACTTTGGAGAAATAGGCACATCCACCTGGTAGATTTGACGTCCGACGGCAGGTAAATAGTGAGATGGTGTGGCAGTCTCTCGAGGCCTCCTTAGTAGGTACTTCATACGAGTTAACGATAACTTGTCATGCACTTGCTATAACAGGTAGCACTTGCATTTTGTAGCAATGCATATTGTACTTTAATACCTGCCAGTGGTGACATTTGACAGAATTCTTGACCAGGGAAGATTTTATAAGAAATGATATATTGCTACCAATCTGCCACCCATAATACCACTAAATTGATAACACTTGAATATACGACACTAGCATGCACAGACACATACAGTTTTCATACTGGAACGCATGACTATCCTGGTACCATGTATTTGTAGATTACGGATAAATAGTAAGGAACTGTGAATCTGAGCATGTTCCAATGTTATTTGATTGCACATGATTGAAAAAGGTTTTGTTATCATTGTTGTATTCCTTGGGTGCCCCTTTAAATCTTACTGTCAAGCAAAACTATTTCAGAACCACATTGCTGGTAGCACCTATAAGTGACAATGAAGTGGTATCAAGTATCAACTTGCTGCATGAGAGGTCTATAACTTGCATTTATTCTTCTGTTCAAGCCTGTAGTCCTCCAAGTGATCCCATGCTGATTCTATCTGTGATCATTTAGCGGGAAACTTTAAGATATTATGTTTGTTGACAGTTGGCAGGATTATCTGCTGATGACATGATTGCTGTGAATAATATGCGCTGCTTATGCACTGACACAAAAAAGTCCTCAGGAGGAGCTTTTACACTGAAATTTGATGTTCAGAAGGTAAAAGTTATAGGTTCCAGCTTAGCTTGTATGTATACAAAATTTGAATGTCAGAGTTTACTCATTTGTTCGTATTGAAAACAGAAAAAACATGCACATAGAAAAGAGCGAACAACGGAACAATCAGCATGGGCACTGTCCCGATTTTATCCGGTTCTGGAGGTATCTACTTGAAACTACATCTATGTATCTGCCCAACCATGTCCATTGTGATTCTTTGCATGGTCTTTTATGTATTTTTCCCTTCATGTAGAAGTTCTTGTTTATGCACTTCCTTACCTCTAGTGCTGGTTTCATGTAGTGTGGGTATTGCGCCGAAGCCTTGGACCTCTGCGGTGCGACTCCAGCCAGGGAGGGGTTGTCGCACAGCATAGGCAAGGGAAGAAGTATCAGATGGGAGATAATTTGATTCTTTGTTGCTAGCCTGATCTGACTAGGACGTGGGCACTATAAAGTGCATACAAAAGACTTGAGGCCTAAGGCTAGGATCCTAGCAAACGTGGAAAGGACTATACAAACTAGGAAACAATTTCTAGAGATAAGACCCTACCAAACTTCAAGATGCAGATTTGTTTCCTAATGTGATCTGCTACCGGTTGCACCAGCTAAGCCCACACGTGACAGCTGGTTTCACCCCAATCTGCTAAGCTATCTCTGACAACTGCAGCAACAGCAACAACAACTTTAGGCGCAAACAAGTTGGGGTAGGCTAGAGCTGAAACTCACAAGATCTCGAAACTGACTCATGGCTCTGGCACGTGGATAGCTAACTTCCATGCACCCCTGTCCATGGCTAGTTCTTTAGTGATATTCCAGACCTTCAGATCTTTCTTTACGGACTCCTCCCATGTCAAGCTTGGTCTACCTTGCCCTCTCTTGACATTATCAGCATGCATTAGCCGTCCGCTATGCATTGGAGCTTCTGGAGGCCTGCGCTGAATATGGCCGAACCATCTCTTCAATCGGTGCTACCCTCACATATATCATCATTTCAGACCCGATTCTTTCTTTTGTGGCCGCACATCCATCTCAACATGCGCATCTCCGCTACACCTAACCGGTGAACATGTCGCCTTTTAATCGGCCAACGCTCAGCCATACAATATTGCGGGTCAAATCGTCGTCCGGTAGAACCTACCTTTTAGCTTTTCTGGCACTCTCTTGTCACGGAGAACGCCAGAAGCTTGACGCCACTTCATCCATCTGGTTTTGATACGATGGCTCACATCCTCATCGATATCACCATCCTTCTGCAACATTGACCTCAAATGTCGAAAGGTGTCCTACTGAGGTATCACCTGCCCATCAAGGCTAACCTCCTCATGCTTAGTAGTACTGAAACCGCACCTCATGTACTCCGTTTTAGTTTTACTAAGTCTAAAACCTTTTGATTCCATGGTTTGTCTCCATAGCTCTTAACTTTCTATTAACCCCCGCCCAACTATCATCGACTAGCACCACATCATCCGCAAAGAGCATACACCACGGGATATCTCCTTGTATATCCCTTGTGACCTCATCCCTCACCAAAGCAAAAGGTTAAGGGCTCAAAGCGGACCCTTGGTGCAGTCCTATTTTAATCGGGAAGTCATCGGTGTTGCCATCATTTGTTCGAACACTTGTCACAACATTATTGTACATGTCCCTTGATGAGGGTAATGTACTTTGTTGGGACTTTGTGTTTCTTCAAGGCCCACCACATGCCATTCCGCGGTATTTTATAGTAGGGACTTTGTTGGGACTTTGTTTTGGCAGGCAGGTCAAGTGCCATCATTGCATGCACCGGCATTGCTGTCAAGGTGGTTTTCGCCAACACCAATCTGCCACTCCGGTGTAGTAGAGAGGCTCGCCAACTTGGTAACTTGTCGGCCACCTTATCCACCAAATGCTGCAGTTGAGCTGGGGACGGTTTGCGTAGCCCAAGGGTAGGCCAAGGTATGTGCATGGGAATGGGAGGATTTGGCATTTGAGCTCCTCCGGAACTATATCCACCTGCTCCGGACTGCATCTGATGAGATGTGCAGAGCACTTGGCCAGGTTTATGCAAAAGCCAGATGTCTTCCCAAAGTCGTCTATCATTCTGACACAGGCTCTCAGCCCCTCTTGTGTCTGGCGCCACAAATGTCATGACGTCGTCCGCATATATGGACATACGGTGGTGAAGTCCCACAGTGGCTAGGGGAGGCAGAATACCCCGCTCAGCAGCAGCCCGCAGCATGAAGTGTAACCCGTCCATCACTAGGACAAATAGCGGCAGGGATAGGGGATCCCCCTGCCGCAACCCCTTCTGGTTGTAGATCACCTCGCCGGGTATGCCATTCACCAGCGCGCGAGTAGACGAGGTGGATAGCAGCCCAGGATCCAAGCTCGCCAACGATGACCAAAACCAAGCTTGTGCAGGACCTCAAGTAAGAAGGCCCAATCCACAGTATCGAAAGCCATCGTAATGTCTAGCTTTAGCATCGCTGCCGCTTTCTTGGAGCTGTGCAGTTTTTGGGCCATCCCTTGCACCATCATGTAATTATCATGTAAGCATCTGCCGCGATGAATGCACTTTGATGCGATCCAACAAGTGTGGTCATCTTGGAGCCATCCTAGTGGCAAGCACCTTGGCCACTAGCTCTGGGAAACTATGTATGAGACTTATCGGCCGGTAGTCTCTGATCTCCACGGCCTCTCCACGCCTATCCAGGCAGGAACCCAACAAGTTGAAGAACTCGTCCACCGCATCTGCCTTATCCTCATGATCTGAGACCGGAGTGCCCTCCACATTTAATGATGTGATGGACCTCCTCCTCCTATGACTTGCGTGGGCATGGAAAAATTGTGTGCATGCGTCACCTTCCTTGAGCCACGTGATCCTCGATCTTTGCCTCACAATCGTCCTCTCAAGTGAGGCCAACCCGAGTAGTTTCTTCTTGAGCAGCCGCCTAAGCGTTTGTTCCTCTACCAATAGCTCTCTGGATTCCATAGCCACGTCCAATCTCTGGATAACCTCGTTGGCAATGAGGATTTGTAGCTTAATGTTGCCGACAAAATGATCACTCCAGCTTGCCAGCTTGCAACCGTAGCCTTGAGCTTAGCCGCCAGCCTCTTGAAAGGGTTTTGCTGGAGTGACTGAGTTCCATGCTTGCTGGACCACCTCATGGAAGCCATCAATTCTCGTCAAAAAACTCTCAATATGAAGCCGTGTCCGCCTTCTGTGATCTGGGACCAAGCTGAGGAGCAAAGGGCAATGGTCAGAGACACTAGTGCTCAACGCCGTTGGGAAAGATGATGGGTATAATGGCTCCCACTCCCCAGAGGCGAGGCATCGATGCAGCTTCTCCAAGCTTGGCTGGCGACATTCGTTAGACCATGTATATCTACGACCATTAAGATAAAAGCCGCACAACTCCAAGTCTGAGATCTGGACGCTTCACTAAAATCTAGATCAGGCCGCCTCGTTGGCTTCTGCTGGCTGCTGCTCCTGGGCGCGATGCTTCGCACGTCCGCCCCTACCCAGCTCGCCTGCCGGCCCTGCAGGTCCACGGCTGCTGGATTCCGCTGGACTGCTGCCTCTTGTCTGCCTGCGGGTCTTGCGCTGCCCACCTATCCAGCTTCCCGCCGTCGTCTACCCCACCAGGCAGACCAAATTGAGGTTGCCTCGTTCAGCTCAGGGTCGGTAGCACACCTCCCTGGCCAGGACGTAGGCCGCTGCTCCGTTCGCGTGTGCTCCTGGCCGTTATGATAGTCTTCAGAGTCAAGCCAAAGGGGGTAACAAGATGGTACATCAGAGAAACACACCACATCAGTAGAAGATACAAGATAAGTATTAAGAGAAGATGGATTGTCAAAGGAAGATGGCCCATCAAGAGAAAAACATTGCACAGAAAATCATAGCCCACAACAACCGACGGCGAAAAAAGCTCAACGGCTAAGACAATGGGCATAGATCGACAATGCAAAAAGAGTCCACGAAAATCGTATAGAAAACAACAAGGACAAGTAGGCAACAAAAGTCCCGATCCTGACGATGTTTATCTGCCTGAGACTTGATTCTCTATTGAGCATGCAGTAAATTGTCACGCAACATAGCTAGAAAATCCTCACGATCGGCTGACAATTCCGCAAGGGATGTAGGCAAATCACCAGCATCAATTGGCATAGTACCGAAGTTAGGATCCACACCATACAGGGCCTTGAAAGGAGTGCTTCCAAGGGAGGTATGATATGAGGAATTGTACCAAAATTCCGCCATTGGCAACCAACGCTTCCAACGAGCTGGACTGTCATGAACAGCACACCGCAGATACTGCTCTAAGCATTGGTTTACACGCTCCGATTGGCCATCCGTCTGTGGGTGGTAGGCTGTAGAGTAACAGAGTTTAGTGTCAATTTTCGTGAACAATTTCTTCCAGAAACTGCTAGTGAATACTTTATCACGATCAGAGACAATGAAAGCCAGCACGCCATGAAGATGGACAATAGTATCAATGAACACAGCTGCCACGGACTGTGCTGTATATGGATGTTTCAAAGGAAGGAAATGGGCATACTTTGTAAAACGATCGACCACCACCAAAATCACCTCAAATCCCTCTGATTTGGGTAACCCATCTATGAAATCCATGGTTATGTCTTTCCATGGGCGGTCAGGAACTGGGAGGGGTTGGAGCAGACCACCAGGCACTGTTCTTTCATGTTTTGCCTGCTGACAAACTTGGCATTGTCGAACCCAGTCCGCCACCTGTTTCTTCAGTCCTACCCAATGAAAAAGGTTGGAAACCCGCCAGTAGGTAGCCCTGACCCCAGAATGACCTCCAACTGCGCTGGAATGCAACGCACTAATCAATTTGGTTTGTAAGGCAGAGTTGTTGGGTATCCAGAGGCGACCATTGTAGCGAATCAGTCCTTGGTCCAGGGAATGACCAATGTGCATCAGGACTATGTACAGCGAGCTGTGCAAGTAACTCCATGGCCACAGAGTCAGTTTTATAAGCGTTGAGCACCTCCTGCATCCAAATGGGTTGACACACGGAAATGGCAGAAATAGTATACACTTGACGAACACGAGACAGTGCATCAGCAACATTATTGTCGGAACCCTTGCGATATCGGAATTGGAACTGGAGACCCACCATTTTGGCCATAGCTTTACGTTGCAGATCTGAGGTCAGTTTTTGATCCTGTAAATGGCACAAACTCTTATGATCAGTGACAATGGTAAAGATACCTCGCTGGAGATATGGCCGCCACTTGTCAATCGCCATTATGACAGCTAAAAATTCCTTCTCGTAAACTGACAGTTTCTGATTTTTAACACCCAACGCTCTACTAAGATAAGCAATGGGATGATTGTCCTGGGAGAGAATAGCACCAATGCCTGTGGCTGAAGCATCTGTTTCCACTTCAAAAGGTTTACTGAAATCTGGCAAGGCTAACACAGGAGCACTGGTCATAGCTGTTTTCAGGCTTTGAAAAGCTACAGTAGCTTGTTCAGTCCACAGAAAGCCCTTCTTTGTCAGCAACTGAGTCAAAGGCCATGGTTCCATAATTCCGGACAAACTTTCGATAGTAACTCGTCAGCCCAAGGAATCCCCGTAGTTCAGTAGCATTGGTAGGCTGAGGCCATTGTTCCATAGCCAGAGTCTTTTCTGGATCTGTAGCCACACCTTCTGAGGAAATCACATGGCCCAAATATTGAATTTCCGTCTGAGCAAAAGAGCATTTGGAAAGCTTCACAAACAACTGATGCTCATGCAAGGTCTGCAGTACCGAGCGAGATGCTCCAAATGTTCCTCCCAAGTGGTACTGAAAACTAGAATCTCGTCCAGAAACATGATGACATACTTGCGATTAGCTGGAGCTAAAATGTTGTTCATTAAGCACTGAAATGTTGGTGGTCCATTGGTCACCCCAAACGGCATAACACAAAATTGGAAGTGTCCTGAATGTGTCTTGAATGCAGTCTTCTCCTCATCCGGTTCATGCATACGGATTTGGTGGTAACCTGCCCTGAGGTCCAGCTTGGAGAAAGTTTTTGATCCTGCCAGTTCATCAAGTAATTCATCGACAATAGGAAGAGGGAATTTGTTCTTCACAGTGATGGCGTTGAGTTTGCGGTAATTCACGCAGAAACGCCAGCTGCCGTCTTCTTTCTTAACCAGAAGTACTGGAGAAGCGTATGGGCTCATGCTAGGTTTCACAATCCCTGCTTTGAGCATCTCTGCCACTTGTCGTTCAGTCTCATCTTTCTGTTGTGGCGAGTATCGATAAGGCCGAGAGTTAGGAGGATTATGTCCCACTTCCAAGGTAATTGCACGATCATACACTCTGTGTGGAGGCAGGCCAGTTGGAGTTTCGAACACATCTTGGAATTCTTGTCAAAACTGCAGCTAAATCTTCTGGATGCGAGCCCGACTTAGAAACTGCATTACCGGAAGAAGGATCAACCACTGCCATAGCCCAAACATCATTGCCATGCAGAGCTTTGTCCAATTGCTCTATCGACGTCGGTTGCAATTGCATAGGGGAAACAGGTTGAACACCTTGAAGGGAAATCATAGCATCATATGTACAAACTGTAACGATTTTCCCTCCCAATCACAAGTCATTGGACTGTGACACTTCAGCCAATCCATCTCCAAGACAGCATCATATGCTCCCAGCTGGAGCACTCGCATTGGTGTTTCAAAAGTGTGACCCTGTGCCCACCAAGTCAAATTCGGGGCCTGAAACTTGGATTTCATAGCTTGACCATTTGCAACGGTAACTTGCACTGATGGAACAGCGACCAAGTCCAACGAAGCACGCTTGGCAAAGTTTTCATCCACAAAGTTGTGACTACTGCCTGAGTCCACGAGGGCTAACATGACTTGGTTGCTTACCAGAGCTCGGATGCGAATTGTTTCAGCATTATCAGCCCCAGAAACAGCATGAGCCGAGATCTCACAGCATTCCAATTTTTCAGGTTCACTCAGTAGCTCCAATGCTTGGACAGCATCTTCAGTCAAAATTTCACCGTGCTCTCCCAACTGGATTGTAAGGAGCTGCATAGGCTTTTTACACTGATGTTCCTTACTATATTTCTCTCCACAACGAAAACACAGTCCGTTGGCACGGTGATAATCTCTTAACTGACGTTCTCTGCCAAAATCATCCGTGTTTTTCTTCTGCACTGGAGGAATAGGTGAAGCTGTAGGAAGACTTGACTGATGATGTACAAAACGCTGAAACTTGGGTTTGCTTTTTTGAAATTCCAACTCTTCTTCCTGAATTCTGGCCAAACAGACGGCTCTAGTCACACTGGACGGGGCTTGTAATCGGACTGCTGCTCGTATCTCATCCTTGAGGCCCAACAAAAACTGAGATGAAAATTTTTGAGTTCAGAGAAGGATCGATAGCAATCAGGTGATACATGGCTATCTCAAATTCAGTTTTATACTCCAGAACTGTGCCCTATTGTTTCAGTTTCAGAATATTTGTCATGTGAGACTCAAATTCACCCTGACCAAACTCCAATTCAATCTCGCTAGTAAACTCATTCCAGTGCCAATTACGCCGCCGACGTTTGAACGCCTGGCACCACAGTGCGGCATGCCCATCCAAGTACAGAGTGGCTGTGGAAACCCACTGATGCACAGGAATATGGTACATGTCAAAGTAGGTAACAGCGAGGTCGAAAGAGCCTGGGGTTTTCGCCTGAGAAACGAGGAAAATTGTGCTTGGGTGGCTTAAAGTAGTTGGCGTAGCCGTGGCCCTGGACATGGTCACGGCGGTGCTCCTCAACCTGCTCACGCTGATAATTGTAGCCCCTCTGATGTTCCTGAACAGGCTCCTTCGCTGTGACTTGCTCCTGCCTGTACCCGCGATGATGCTCCTGTTCCTGAGCAGCTACTGGTTCTACTGGGGAGGTGGGCGCAGTCGCGAATCCGGTACCTGCAGCTTGTTCCTCGGGCGTTCCCAAAAGCGGCGGCTGGATATTGGCCAACTGCGGGGGCGGGCGCGTGGCTGACGACGTGCCGGTCTCCGGCCCACCCGTCACCGTGGATCCCCCGGTTGCGGCGCCCAGCTCGGCCTGACGGTGACGAATCTCATCCACGCTCTCTTGCGTGGCCTCGATATGTTTGCCTAAGGAGGAAATTCGCAAATCCATGGCGTCAAACTTGGCGAGGAGTGCGGTCAGCGACGCCTGAAGACTCTCCGAGTTCTCTCCCATGGCGGCGATGACCAGCTTGGTCTGGACGGAAGGAAGCGGCGGCTTCGACGGCGCCGTTGCTGCTCGCTCCGAATCCAGCGAACCCTGCTCGGGATTTTGAGCAAATTTTGCCAAAGCAAATTTCACACCCTTTGCAGTGGAATTTTACCGCCGGATCAAGAGGATTTGAGCGTAGTCGGACGCGAATTCATGGCTCTGAATACCAATTGTGAGGACCCAAGGAGGATCTCACAGGAATTTGAGAGAGAGAGGGACGAACTGGAAGAGATTGCAGAGAAAGGGGAGATAGATTCAGACGTTTCTATTCTTCAAAGTTAACTCGTTCCGTACATAGCAGAGGTATATATACCCACACACAAGCCACAGCTTACACATACACCATGCTAGGCCCACTGCCAGTCACACATTGGTGTCGCCCACCTGCCGAGTGGACCTTGGGTCCACCTGTCGGTTGTCCGGCGACGTCGTAAAGGATGGAACCGTGACAAATTTCTCCTAGTTCATCTTGTTAGATAGGTTGCAAGTTCTACCTGCATTGGTTCCACTACTACTGCTGATCTTGAAATGGAGTCCCTGCTGTTAGAGGAGCAACTTTGTTGTATTGCATAGGCCATGGGGCATTTATATATTACAAGGGACTTGGTGGTATAGGTAAGAACGTCTAGACTAATTTGGACAAATACTAATACTCCTTAACCCCTGCCCTCCCTCCCCTGAAATGCAAAGCATGTGCAATAGCATTGCATTTGAAGAAGTATAACACTGAAAGAAAGGGATAATCCAAAATCCATGTCTTGGGAGTGTCGTCTTGGCATGGAGTCTTTAAAGCTTGTTGAGTCAACCCAAAAGGGTAAAACGGGAAGATGGCACATCAGAGGAAGACAACTTTAGGAGAAGATACAAGATTAGTGTCAAGAGTGTTAGAGTTATAATATAAGTCATGTACCCCTTTGTATTTATCCTGTTGTATACGGGGTTTCCAGCATATGTTCCACACCTGTACATGTATATATATCGGCCTATGGCCTCATGGGAATATAAGTTGCTTATTCCTAACATGGTATTAGAGCTAGGTCAATTTTTTTTTGCACGCCGCAACTCGTGCTGATTGATCCGCCTCGTGACCGTCCTCTGTGGTCGTCGCTCTGTTCTCTGTCGCCGCCGTGTGGATCGCCAGGCTGGGTCGCTGCCTTCGCTCTCGCTCGTACGATTCCTCATGATCGAGTCAACGCGTGTGCTGGGCCGCTCCCTTCGCTCCCGATCGAGAGTTCCTTCTCCTCTCGATCGAGTCCACATCGTGCTCCCCGATCCCGTCGTCACCTGCCGTCTACGCGGGATCTCGCCGCCAGCCGTTCCCCCGTCTACAGTTCACCGCTGTCTGAAGTCAGCCGCGCTGGATCCCGCCCCCGATCGAAGCCCCAGCCGGCCTCTCTCCCCAGCCGGCCGCTCGTCCTAGTCCCGCTCGCAGTGGTCGTCTCGATCCCAGCCGGCCGCAAGTGACGCAGGCCCGATCATTTCCCTCCAGCCGGCCCGGTCTGCTCTGGACTCCGCAGGTCCTGCTCTCTCATCAGATACTGTTGATAAAAAAAACAAAAAAAATGTCTGCTGCGTCGGGCTATGTTGCTGTCCCTCGCTGTCCGGTGATCTTTGATGGTACTAACTACACCGAGTTCACTGGCTTTATGCGCATTCACATGCGTGGCATCCGTCTCTGGGGTGTTCTCTCTAGCGAGGTCTGCTGTCCGCCACGTCCGGTTCCTCCGGTTGCCCCTACTTTGCCGACTCCACTTGTTCTTCCTACGGATGCTAATCAGGCCGCCAAGGATGCGGCTAAGCTTGCTGATGAGGCTGCTGATCGTGCTTATGATGAGAGGGTTTTGGCTTATGAGGAGGCTCTTCAGACATATCATGGTGCTCTGTCTGTTTACACCCAGTGGCTTGATGATGATGCTCGTGCTGCAGCTGTTCTCACTGCTAGTGTTCTGCCTCAGTTTGCTTCTGAGTTTCTGGGTCTTCCTACTGTCTTTGAGATGTGGACCTGTCTTCGTCAGCGCTATCAGCCCTCTGGTGATGCCTTATACCTTTCTGTGGTCCGTCAGGAGCATGCTCTTCAGCAGGGTGACTCTACTGTTGATGACTTCCATGCACAGAGTTCTGCCATCTGGCGCCAGCGTGATTCTCTCCGCAGTGCTGGTTGTCGTACTTGCCCCTGTTGCCAGGCTGTCCAGGCCAATTTGGAGTTTCATCGCGTCTACGAGTTCCTGTCTCGGCTTCGTAAGGAGTTTGAGCCCCGGCGTGCTCAGTTGTTTGCTCGTGGCCGTATTTCTCTCATGGAGGCGCTTTCAGAGATTCGTGCTGAGGAGACTCGCTTATGTGGTGCTGGTTTGCTGGAGGTTCCCTCTGTGCTCGCTACTCGGGCTTCTTCCACTCCACCTGCTGCACCGACCCCTTCTCGCTCGAGTGCTCCGCCGCTCTTGCCCACTCCTTCTGGAGGCTCAGGTCGCCCTCGTCCACATTGTGACTACTGCAACAATGATGGTCATATTGAGTCCCAGTGCTACACGAAGCGGAAACACCTCCGCAAGGCGCGATCATCATCTTCAGGGACTTCGTCATCTCCCTCGACAACTTCAGCCATTGCTTTGACTGAGCAGGATATTCTGAGACTTAAGCGTCTGCTCGCGGCTTCAGGTTCTTCCTCGACGGGTCCTGCTGGTTCTGTGACTGATGCTTCCCGCACTGAGCAACCGCCCTCTACACAGTCAGGTACATCCCCATGGGTTCTAGACTTTGGAGCTTCTTTTCATATGTCTTCTCATTCTTCCACTTTGTCCTCTCTTCGATCGCTGGATTCTCCTGTTCATGTCTTCACTGCTGATGGTACTCCACTTTCTGTTGCTAGTAGAGGCAATCTTTTCACTCCTTACTCTGTTCCTGATGTTGCTCATGTTCCTCGACTTACCATGAATCTGTTTTCTGCCGGTCAACTTACTGATTCTGGTTGTCGCGTCATCCTTGACGTTGACTCTTGTTCTGTCCAGGACCGTCGCACGCACACTCTGGTTGGGGCTGGCCCTCGCCGCCGTGATTCTCAGGGTCTTTGGGAGTTGGACTGGCTTCATGTTCCTTCCGCTGCCACCACCATCGCCAGTTCCTCCGCTTCTGTCGCCTCCGTTACTGGTTCCTTCAAGCAGTGGCATCATCGACTTGGTCATCTGTGTGGTTCTCGGTTGTCGTCTTTAGTTCGTCGAGGTCTTCTGGGGTCTGTCTCAGGAGATGTCTCTTTAGAGTGTCAGGGTTGTCGTCTTGGCAAGCAGATTCAGTTACCATATTCACATAGTGAGTCAGTGTCTAAGCGTCCTTTCGATTTAGTCCATTCTGATGTATGGGGTCCGGCTCCTTTCGCTTCAAAAGGTGGTCATAAATACTATATTATTTTCATAGATGATTTCTCTCATTACACATGGCTTTATTTCATGACTTCTCGTAGTGAGGTGTTGTCTATTTATAAGCGTTTTGCTGCCATGGTTCATACTCAATTCTCTTCACCCATTCGTGTTTTTCGTGCTGACTCCGCTGGCGAGTATATCTCTAAGATGTTGCGTGGTGTTCTTGCTGAGCAAGGAACTCTCTCTCAATTCTCTTGTCTTGGTGCTCATGCTCGGAATGGTGTGGCTGAGCGAAAGCATCGACATCTTCTTGAGACGGCTCGTGCATTGATGATTGCTGCCTCCCGCCTCATTTTTGGGCTGAGGCCGTCTCCACCTCCACTTATCTTATCAATCTACAGCCTTCAGCTGCTCTACAGGGTGGTGTTCCTTTCGAGCGTCTTTTTGATCGTTCTCCCGATTATTCGATGCTTCGCTTGTTTGGTTGTGTTTGCTATGTTCTTCTTGCCCCTCGCGAACGCACCAAACTGATCGCTCAGTCTGTTGAGTGTGTCTTCTTAGGCTACAGTGATGAGCATAAGGGCTATCGTTGTTGGGATCCTATCGGTTGTCGGATGCGTATCTCTCGAGACGTGACTTTTGACGAGTCTCGTCCCTTCTACCCACGCCCATCTTCCTCGACCTTTTCAGTGGAGGATATCTCTTTCCTCACTTTTCCTGACTCACCTATCACCCCCGTCGCGCCTGTGCCTATTCGTTCCACTCCTGCTGCTTCTCCACCTCTAGTTGATTTGCAGCCACCATCTTCCTCGGTCTCCTCGCCTAGCATGTTACCGGATTCTCCACCTTCATCTCCGGTGACTTCTTCGTCGCCACCCCCCGATTCTACCTTGGCGATTCCTCCTTCTATTGTTCCATCTTTTCCTCAGCATTACACTTGTCGTTCACGACCTGTGGATGCCTCTGTGGATGTGTCATCATCTTCCTCTCAGCCTACTTATGGCTTGCGTTCTCGTCCTCGTCTGCCTGTTGATCGCTTTAGATTTCCTACCGCTGGTGCTGCTGTTCTTGAGCCGACTTCTTATCATCAAGCTGTTGTTCATCCTGAATGGCAGTTTGCGATGGCAGAGGAGATTGCTGCTCTTGAACGCACTGGTACCTGGGATCTTGTTTCTCTTCCTCCCGGAGTCCGTCCCATCACTTGTAAGTGGGTCTACAAGGTTAAGACTCGCTCCGATGGTTCTCTTGAGCGTCGTAAAGCTTGTCTTGTGGCTTGTGGTTTTCAGCAGGAGCATGGTCGTGATTATGACGAGACTTTTGCTCCTGTGGCCCATATGACCACTGTTCGTACACTTCTTGCCGTTGCCTCTGCACGCCACTGGTCTATATCTCAGCTTGATGTTAAGAATGCCTTTCTTAATGGTGAGTTGCGTGAGGAGGTGTACATGCAGCCACCACCTGGGTATTCTGTTCCTGATGGCATGGTATGTCATCTTCGTCGCTCTCTCTATGGCCTTAAGCAAGCCCCCCGCGCCTGGTTTGAGCGTTTTGCCTCTGTGGTCACTGCTGCTGGTTTTTCAGCAAGTGCTCATGATCCGGCATTGTTTATTCACCTTTCTCCTCGTGGTCGGACTCTTCTTCTTCTCTATGTTGATGACATGATCATCACTGGGGATGACCCCGACTATATTGCCTTTGTAAAGGCTCGTCTTAGTGAGCAGTTTCTTATGTCTGATCTTGGACCTCTTCGCTACTTTCTTGGGATTGAAGTCTCTTCTACCTCTGATGGCTTTTTTATATCCCAGGAAAAGTATATCCAGGATCTTCTTACTCGTGCTGCTCTTACTGACGAGCGCATTGTTGAGACTCCTATGGAGCTCAATGTTCACCTCCGTGCTACTGATGGTGATCCTCTCCCTGACCCGACGCGTTATCGTCATCTTGTTGGCAGTCTTGTCTATCTTGCTGTTACTCGTCCGGACATCTCTTATCCGGTTCATATTCTGAGTCAGTTCGTCTCTGCTCCCACATCGGTTCACTATAGTCATGTCCTTCGCGTTCTCCGATATCTTCGGGGCACGATCTCTCACCGTCTCTTCTTTCCTCGCTCCAGTTCTTTACAGCTTCAAGCCTATTCGGATGCTACGTGGGCTAGTGATCCTTCAGATCGCCGTTCACTTTGTGCTTACTGTGTTTTTCTTGGTGGTTCTCTCATTGCCTGGAAGACGAAGAAACAGATTGCAGTTTCCCGTTCGAGTGTCGAGGCTGAGTTGCGAGCAATGGCTCTTTTGACGGCAGAGGTGACTTGGTTACGGTGGTTACTTCAGGATTTTGGTGTTTCTGTCACTACACCGACTCTGCTCTTATCTGACAGTACAAGTGCTATTAGCATTGCGCATGATCCTTTGAAGCATGAGCTCACCAAGCATATTGGTGTTGATGCTTTCCATGTGCGCGTTGGTGTGCAGGATCAGGTTATTGCTCTTCAGTATGTGCCTTCCGAGTTACAGTTGGCGGATTTCCTGAGGAAGGCGCAGACTAGAGCACAACATGGCTTTTATCTCTCCAAACTCAGTGTTGTTCATCCACCATGAGTTTGAGGGGGGGTGTTAGAGTTATAATATAAGTCATGTACCCCTTTGTATTTATCCCGTTGTATAAGGGGTTTCCTGCATATGTTCCACACCTGTACATGTATATATATCGGCCTATGGCCTCATGGGAATACAAGTTGCTTATTCCTAACAAAGAGAAGATGGCACATCAAGAGAATGAAGCATAGCGCAAAAATCGTAGCCCATTGAAACCGGTGGCGAAAGAACCTCGGTGGCAAGAGAATGGGCGTCGATCAGTGATACTGCAAAAGAAGGCGACAAAAATCCTATAGAAACCAACAAGGACCAAAAAGGCCCAAAAGTTGTATAGAAAGGACCAGGACCAGAAAAGAAGGCTGGCAGATAAATGGTTTGGTGGACTTGCATGGCATGATAAACACAAAAGAGCAACGGACTTGCTGGACGCAACAGAACATAGAAAGCTAGAAGCTTGGAAGCAGAAACCAGACAATGATGCAGGATCCATCATGTCTGCAGTGAATGTTGTGGAGGAGGTCGAGCATGTGAGATGCCGACGAGGAGCAGCGGCGAATCCCCCGGCAGAGAATAGTAGTTGGCGGATGAGACAGAGCTGACGTGGTTGACGTAGCACCACAAGGAGAAAAGCAGGCCCGGCCATCAAGATTCAGGAATACTGCCAGAAGAGGTGATGCCACAGGCTGATGAGCACCAACACCAATGAAAAGGTGCGTATACGAGACAAAGTCCGAGGCCACACCAGCAAACAGCACGAGACAGCCAGGGAGGGAAACCATGCCCGATGACATTGTACCTGCTCTTTTTTTCTTCCAAACCGGTTGCTCACGTGAACGAGAAAACGCCCCAAAACAGAGGGTCCCCAGAGTGCACATGGAGCCGTGGACACATGAAAGTTTGCAAAATGTCATATGAAAGACAAGTTCAAGGTATGCAGGCACAGATCCCTGCCAATGCTGAAATAATATATTTCATTGAGAATGACAATGTCAGTGATGATCAAGAAAGGACCACTGAGCAGTAGCTCCAAATATCCATGCATGGTCTCATGAGCCTCAGCAACAAAAAGCACAAATTCACTGCCACAGTTTCTTTTAATATCTCTGCTACTGAACTAATTGATAGTGTTTAGCACATCAAGCTCAGTGTGTACTTACACCAACAAATAATACTAAAGTTCTAGTAGCAAAAAATGGGAGGCAACATTGGGCTGAGTTCATCTCTAAGAATTGCAAGTACACCATCCAAAATCAAGTCCTCCGTTCTCATTTCAGGGTGCTCAAACTACAAGGATATAACATAACACCCCAGCCACTCCCGCACTGGACCTCTATGCTCTAGACTGGCCCACAAACAAACACTAGTCTTTCCAACACACTTTGTACTTGTGTGCAGCCAGGGAAACCTCCCGATCAACCACCCATCCCCGAATTGCTCCAAGCCAAGCACGCTTAACCGAGAGTATAGGCGATGAGCTTCCAGCAAAGAAGATGCATCTTATTGATATGAGTAGTACTATCAACCCTTTTAAGCTAGGATGCCACATATAACATTATCCTTGGGGCTGACAGTCTCTGTTTCAATGCAATCCGGTCCAAATGGCCTACGGACTTGTGGGAATTCATGATGAAACACTCCCGTCTTCAGAAACTATACATCAGGATACCAATTTGCAGAAACTTCTACACATGAGTACTTCTTACCACTCCCAGACAGACGGCCAAACCGATGACACCTTTCAAGGCAGTCTATGCTAGAGCACCAACTAAGATTGCTGAATCTGCTCACCTGAAGAGATGGCTATTCAGATAAAGCATAACGTTTAGAAGGTCCAGCAAAGTATGAGAACTTATGGTGACAAAAACTGATCAGAGAGGACCTTCCAAGTTGGATGCATGGTCTATTTAAAGCTCCAACCCTACAG
>NC_041391.1:362407687-362427267 GCF_002162155.2 Triticum dicoccoides | reverse complement strand
TCTCAGTATTTCATCACAGCCTGAAGTTACACTCGAAATTCTATGGGATGCAAGATTGACTCCGCTTTCCATGTCAGTCAACTGAAAAAGCACCTTGGTCCTAAAGCAGTACCTAATGCTACTCTTCCACTGCTAAACCCTGATGGCACAATGCTCACTGAACCTGAAGAATTGCTGGACAGAAAATTAATTCCCAGAATACGTGGGAACATCAGCATTCCTGTGGTGCTGTCTCTAATCAAATGGAAGAATATGTCAGCAGACATGGCTGCCTGGGAGGACTCTACCTTCACACAGAAAATTTTCCCTGCATTTCATCCTTTGGACAAGTCTGATCTCGCCACTAGGGCCTTATCGGGCCCTAACCTGAAGAATGAGACACTCGTTCACATTCAGTTAACTGTTGCGTTGTACTGATTCGCTGGAGATTCAGAGACAGCTGTGCATCGCCAATCCAATGGACCTCGGTACTTACCGCTTTGCGCCAAGAAGAGCTCGTAGCCGACTTGTTCTGCGACTGGACGGTCCTTATTCACTCAAGGGTTGTGGTTCACTTTCCGGCAAAGCCCACCTGCTTCCTTTCTAGTTTTCTGCTTTCCTCTCTTAAGTTGTAATGGCTATAAAGCCTCGGATCCTTATGGAAGAGTGCATCTGCGATCAGACAGTCGTTATTCACTCAAAGGTCGCTGTTCACTTTCTGGCAGTGCTCACCTGCTCCCTTTGTACTTTTCTGCTTTTCTCTCCTTATGGAAGAGGGCATCTCTATGTAAATTGGTTGAAACCCTAGCCTCCGTTTTCCGGCTGGGCCTAATACGAGTATCTGGTGGCGGTGCAAACCGTAGCTTCTCTCCCTCAAACTCTGCTACTTTTCATTTCATTTATGAGAAATAGCGCTGTTCTTAGTTTCAATTAGTCGGGGCCTAACATCCTGGTTGTGCTGTACCTCCGGCCGCCCACATCTGCAGGCCTGCTCACCTGGTGCCCCATGCCTGGCTCTCTGTATTGCTGCAAGTGCCTTGCTTGCTTGGCTTCCTGTTGCCCCACGTGTTGCTCTCCGCCTTCTAGCTTGCTTTGCTGCCTGCTGCCCTGCATCTTGCTTTCCTCAACAGCTGCTCACATTGCTAGGTACTCTGTGCGGGTGCTTGTCCCAGGGTAGATTTGCTTACTCAATTAAAAAAAATATGTTGCCGTCATCGGGCATAGTATCTCTCTTGCTGTCCGGTGGCGTTCTCCATGTGTGGACTTCCATCGCTCGCTCTCGTCGCTGGTGGCACTCTCCGCGTGTGGCCATCCATTGCACACGCTCCTCGCCTGTTGTGCTGTCTGCACATGCTCTCCTCCGAGAGCCAGTTGCTCGCCAGTCGTTGCCTTCGTCCGATCATTCCCGCCTCCGCAGCCGGCTTCCCGTCGCCCGCTGCTGGTCTTCATATGCCAGACCAGTCCGATGGCTTTTTGAGCGGTGGTCGTTTCACCGGCACCGTCTCGCACATACACCTTCTGTCGGTGTTGGGGCTCATCCGCTAGTTGCAGTTCTCCGCTGCTCTCCCTCCTCCGCAGCCTCTCCTGCAGACATGATGGCTCCTGTATCATTGTCTCGTGTCTGCTTCATAGCTTCTAGCTTTCTATTTTCCACTGCGTCCAGCAAGTCCATTGCTCTTCTGTGTTTCTCATGTCATGTGAGTCCACCAAACCTTTATCTGCCGGCCTCTTTTCTGGCCCTTTTTGTACAACTTTTGTGGCCTTTCTGGTCATTGTTGTTTTCTATAGGATTTTCGTGGCCTCCTGATATAGGGCCAAGCCCTTGCTAGTGATCTTTCATGAATTGGAGGGGGGAACTTCGAAGAACACGAAGAACACGAGCAAGAACGTGGAGAAATCACAAGAGGAACACTCAAGAACAACTCCAGTCACACGTCCACTAGACTCACATCCACATAAGATCCACAAGGTACATGAACAACAAAGGGAAACAAGGATACAT
Organism: Triticum dicoccoides; assembly: GCF_002162155.2. NCBI lineage: Eukaryota > Viridiplantae > Streptophyta > Magnoliopsida > Poales > Poaceae > Triticum > Triticum dicoccoides. The sequence goes on along the minus strand of NC_041391.1, from coordinate 362,425,286 downwards.
GGTGAGGTTCATCCCAAATCCCGTGGGGAGATGAGATCTTGAATCCAAAATGGATCTTCCCTAGATAGGGGTCTTGATACCTACTAGGGGTCTTCTCACATGGAGGCCTTGATCTCCATGGGAGAGGCGGTAGATATAAGCAAAGCTCTCTAGATTTGAGTACTTTGCTAACCCTAACAAGAAGAAGGCGAAGGTCTATTTATAGTCTAGGCGAAGTGGGGGGGTGAGAGAGGGAGGTTACATGGCCCTTTGGCCGCGGCTGTGTAGGCGCCGGATGTCCGGCCCGACTTGGGGCGCGGGATGTCCAAGGCTGGGCCGGATGTTTGGCCGGGTGGTGGCCCATCTTCGTAGCTTATGGACTCCTCTGGCCGGATTTCAGGGGCGGTGCCGGATGCCCGGCGGTTCGGTGGACACCGGATGTCCGGGGTGTCGGCCGGATCCGGCCGCTGTAGAGTCGGCTGGCGCCCGTTTGTTCTGGTCTTCCACTGTTCGGTGGCGCCGGATATCCGGGCTTCGGCCGTATGTCCGGCCGATGTAGCTTCGTGGTGACTCCACTTGAGGCACTTCTTGTTACATATCCGTGGTGGCTTGTCCTATGCTCTGAGCTCCTCCATGGTCGTGCCCTTGGTTCATATGCACACATAGTGTCTTTGTCTTAGGTAGCAACCATGTTTCGCTTGAATGGAAAGGGGAAGCACTTAGGAGTGAGTTCACCTTATGTCCAATGGCACATGCTCGAGCTCTTGTTGTAGGTCCACTTGGGGCTTGGGGAGTAGTTGAACTGTACATGGGATGACCGTAGGATGCTCCGCATCACCTCCTTTTGCATTGCTTGTGCAATGATCTTTGCAACATTCTTCTTCTATCCCTCTTTTGCTTGACTCAACAGGTTTTTCAAGATTCCATGCTACCATGACACTCTCAAGACGTGGATTTTGGATCTCCATTTTCTGTAGTGTTACACTTCTTCAAATGCAATGCTTTTGGACACGGTTTGCATTTGAGGGGGGGTGTTAAGAGGTATTAATATTGGTCTAGGTGTCCGTTATGTAGTTGCATTAGTTTAGATTTCCTTCCTTGTACTCCAAGTTCATTGTAATATATATTTGCCCCTTGGGCTATGCAATACATCCAAGTTGCTCCTCTAACACTCTGCAACAGCATTGACATGTGATAGCCATTTTAGCACAGTGTGAAGGATCAACTCAATAATCCAAACAATCTGAAACCTGATTTACTGAGAAATCACTGCAAATTAAGATTCTTTTCAGTTGTGTTTGATGGAATTCCAAAAAAGTGTTTGCTCCATTGAGTTCAGAATATCTAATATAAAGCCACACCCCCAGTTTGTTCTTACGGGACTTATTTTACAAATCTCAGCTATTTTATGAATTTTGTTGGGTTCATCTCTATAGCCCTTCGCGCACACATTGTATGTCTACTTTATGCAGTTTTGTTTCCATTTTTTGGCATGTAAAATAACATTCCTTTTGTTCAGGAATTGATTGAGCAGCTCAGCAAGGGTGAATTACCAAAAGATGAATATAACTGCATGAACGACCCTAGTCCCAGTTTCCATGTTGTACCTACCACTACCAGTACCTCAGTCCACACAAGCCCAGCTCACTCGATGAGATCTAGGAGGACTGGTGGATCATGGGCTAGGCCTCGTGGTTCTGATGATGGTTATTCAAGGTCAGTGGTGGATACTGCCCAGTACAGTATTTCCAGAATTATCTAGAACAATGATACCTGTGGTTTTCTCCATGTATGGGCCACTGTTTATGTTGCCGTGAATAGCCAGGAGTTCTCTTTATCTATCTGCACCGGCTGTAGAGTTTAAAGATGCCTCTTGGGCATTGATATCACTAAATAATGTCTGCCATTGTGAAAAATTCACATGCAACTAGTAAGGTGTCTGAAATAGTCAAAAATGCACATCCGATCCCTGTACCTCCATAAAAGGGAGAACTGGGCGGCAGTCAGTTGGTTAGAGCACGTGCCCTTGTTCTAGGGGTAGCCTCCGCAGGGTGCCTCATTTCTACCTAAACAACATACAGTTATGGGACGAAACTTCGCCTGTAACCAGATTTTTTACCTCCATAAAGGGAGTATCGAGGTGACTACGTCCCTGTACTTCCAAAAGTCGGACTTAAATCCTTGTGCCAGTAAATATATGGCCCTTAGGTTCTTCTAGCCAGTGAACATATACATTTTGATTTATATGCTTTTCAGTTTTTGACAATTAAAATCCTGTTTGAAAGTAGCAGGTAATGTTGTATGTAATTATCAGCATGCATTGCGGACTTGACATTTCTTTGCAGTGATTCTGTATTGAAGCATGCATCGAGTGATTTCCAAAAGCATGGCCAGCGTATATTTGTTTTTGTCATTGGTGGTGCTACTCGATCAGAGGTTTGTTCAGTATGTTGAACACCCACAGTTCACTAAGGCCATACTAATATGCATGCTGTAACCAATAATATGCCTTTTCCAGTTACGCGCTGCACACAAGCTTTCATCGAAGCTGAAGCGTGAGGTCATCCTTGGTTCGTCCAGCCTTGATGATCCACCCCAGTTCATCACAGTAAGTAGTTTCTATTGTTGTTTATCTCGTGTTGAATATGCAATGGCCTAGCAGGTTTGATCAAGTATATTGTTTGCAGAAACTGAAGATGATGTCCGCCGAAGAGCTAACACTGGACGATCTTCACATATAAAAAGCACTATTATGCACATGTACTTCGGGGCTCCATCAGGAATTCTCCTTTATTTTGGTATTTTCTTTGTGATCGTTTGGTTTGTTACACACTAGTTGCATCAAAACCACAGGCTATCAATACGTTAAGCTGCATAATATTCATTCTGTAAGGAGCGACTTCCCAAAACCCGCTACTCATAATTGAATGAATGTACATAACAGTCGCCAGAAACTGTAACTATGTGAGTTTTATTTATTTGGCTGACGGTTCATTTTTCTCTCTAGTGGACGAGAAAGTATTCTCTGTTTGAGTATCAAGTAATGTGCAATGCGTACCTGATCTATCTATTTCTTTGGGTAAATTTGGGTTTATTCAATAAATGCCACTGCAATTTTTGCCAAATCGAGAAATGCCACTGGAACTTTCATATGCTTCTTTGTTGATATAGCCATTTGAACCCATGTTTTGTCAAATAGATCGCCCATATACATCCTTTATTTTTATGTGGACAGTGGGTGCTCCTGCCCCATTTGGTATCAGCCGAGGTCAGCTCAGCCCGATCGCCTTCTTCCTCACTTCATCGTGACAGGGCGCTGCTCCCGTTGCTTCATACTTACTGGACAAGGAACTGCAATGATGATCAGTATGGGAGAGAGTGATTTGAGAAGGTCAATTTTATTTGATTCCAACAAGTATTTCTGGACGGAGGGAGTATAATAAGGCAATTATTTAGTGGAAACACTGAGGCTAATGCGCGGTCGCTTTCCGACAGGAAGGAGCTTTCCGACAGGGGGTTAGGTGTATCATCAGGCTCAGACCGTCCTAGCAGCGCTCATGCCGCGCTGTCGCCCGGCCCGTGTTGCATTGCAGGTTGCAGCTGATGTTCTCCGGCGTAGCAGTAGAACGGGGAGCTGATGTTCTCTGGTGGTCACTGAGGCGGAGCAGCATCTGACGGAGGCCGCGCGTACTCAAGCAAGGGGTTGACGGAGGGGACTGTGTCACGGCGTCCGCCGTCCTCGTCGCGCTCGTGATCTTTCTCCTGCCCTAGCATGGGGCGTGAGAGGCCTTTCCGGTGGAGGGGACTGTGCGGCGGCGCGGCAAAACCCGGAAATAATCACAATGTTGCTCAAGTTGTAGCTCCTCCGCGTCCCCGGTTAATCCATTTAGTACCTACTGCACGTATGAGCATGGCATGGCATGTCTATTTGACATTGGCGAGTATGAATCGGCTTAGGGTAGGCTACTACATAGAGATGAGCGATTAGATTTGCTTGCCTGGAGTACGTATGATGGCGTACCACTACCACCGTGAGTTGTACTATTTCCCGGCGCGCACCAGCGTCTCAATGCCGGTGGCAGTGGTCGGGTCCTGGCCGCCAGTCTAGAAATTGATGTTCTCTTCCATGCCGGTGAGCCGAGGCTAGTCGGCTTCACCAACGCGTTGGGCTCGATCAGTCGGTGCCGCCTGATTGACAGCCGACGAACTTGGGGCTTGCCTGCTCCCGCCTCCGTGCTCCCGTCCTTCCTTCCTACGGCGCCAATAAAATCTCCTCTCGTTGCCAAAACAAATCGCGTACAACTCTGTATTCCTTTTGTTCTCCATACCCGCATACGTATCACATCAGCTCAGTCCGTCCTAGCAGCGCTTATGCCGCGCTGCCGTCCGGCCCGTGTTGCATTGCAGGTTGCAGCTGATGTTCTCCGGCGTAGCAGCAGAACGGGGAGCTAAGTGCACCGGTGGTGGTCACTGAGGCGGAGCAGCGTCTGACGGAGGCCGCGCGTACTCAAGCAGGGGGGCGATGGAGGGGACTGTGTCACAGCGTCCGCCGTCCTCGTCACGCTCGTGATCTTTCTCCTGCCCTAGCATGGGGCGTGAGAGGCCTTTCCAGTGGAGGGGACTGTGCGGCGGCGCGGCAAAACCCGGAAATAATCACGATGCTGCTCAAGTCGTAGCTCCTCCGCGTCCCCGGTTAATCCATTTAGTACCTACTGCACGTATGGGCATGGCATGGCATGTCTATTTGACATTGGCGAGTATGAATCGGCTTAGGGTAGGCTACTACATAGAGATGAGCGAATAGATTTGCTTGCCTGGAGTACGTATGATGGCGTACCACTACCACCGTGAGTTGTACTACTTCCCGGCGTGCACCAGCGTCTCAATGCCGGTGGCAGTGGTTGGGTCCTGGCCGCTAGTCTAGAAATTGATGTTCTCTTCCATGCCGGTGAGCCGAGGCTAGTCGGCTTCACCAACGCGTTGGGCTCGATCAGTCGGTGCCGCCTGATTGACGGCCGACGAACTTGGGGCTTGCCTGCTCCCGCCTCCGTGCTCCCGTCCTCCCATCCTACGGCGCCAATAAATTCTCCTCTCGTTGCCAAAACAAATCGCGTACAACTCTGTATTCCTTCTGTTCTCCATACCCGCATACGTATCTCATCAGCTCAGTCCGTGCTAGCAGCGCTCATGCCGCGCTGCCGTCCGGCCCGTGTTGCATTGCAGGTTGCAGCTGATGTTCTCCGGCGTAGCAGTAGAACGGGGAGCTGAGTGCACCGGTGGTGGTCACTGAGGCGGAGCAGCGTCTGACGGAGGCCGCGCGTACTCAAGCAGGGGGTCGATGGAGGGGACTGTGTCACGGCGTCCGCCGTCCTCGTCGCGCTCGTGATCTTTCTCCTGCCCTAGCATGGGGCGTGAGAGGCCTTTCCGGTGGAGGGGACTGTGCGGCGGCGCGGCAAAACCCGGAAATAATCACGATGCTGCTCAAGTCGTAGCTCCTCCGCGTCCTCGGTTAATCCATTTAGTACCTACTGCACGTATGGGCATGGCATGGCATGTCTATTTGACATTGGCGAGTATGAATCGGCTTATGGTAGGCTACTACATAGAGATGAGTGAATAGATTTGCTTGCCTGGAGTACGTATGATGGCGTACCACTACCACCGTGAGTTGTACTACTTCCCGGCGCGCACCAGCGTCTCAATGCCGGTGGCAGTGGTCGGGTCCTGGCCGCTAGTATAGAAATTGATGTTCTCTTCCATGCCGGTGAGCCGAGGCTAGTCGGCTTCACCAACGCGTTGGGCTCGATCAGTCGGTGCCGCCTGATTGACGGCCGACGAACTTGGGGCTTGCCTGCTCCCGCCTCCGTGCTCCCGTCCTCCCATCCTACGGCGCCAATAAATTCTCCTGTCGTTGCCAAAACAAATCGCGTACAACTCTGCATTCCTTCTGTTCTCCATACCCGCATACGTATCTCATCAGCTCAGTCCGTCCTAGCAGCGCTCATGCCGCGCTGCCGTCCGGCCCGTGTTGCATTGCAGGTTGCAGCTGATGTTCTCCGGCGTAGCAGCAGAACGGGGAGCTGAGTGCACCGGTGGTGGTCACTGAGGCGGAGCAGCGTCTGACGGAGGCCGCGCGTACTCAAGCAGGGGGTCGATGGAGGGGACTGTGTCACGGCGTCTGCCGTCCTCGTCGCGCTCGTGATCTTTCTCCTGCCCTAGCATGGGGCGTGAGAGGCCTTTCCGGTGGAGGGGACTGTGCGGCGGCGCGACAAAACCCGGAAATAATCACGATGCTGCTCAAGTCAGAGCTCCTCCGCGTCCCTGGTTAATCCATTTAGTACCTACTGCACGGATGGGCATGGCATGTCTATTTGACATTGGCGAGTATGAATCGGCTTAGGGTAGGCTACTACATAGAGATGAGCGAATAGATTTGCTTGCCTGGAGAACGTATGATGGCGTACCACTACCACCGTGAGTTGTACTACTTCCCGGAGCGCACCAGCGTCTCAATGCCGGTGGCAGTGGTCGGGTCCTGGCCGCCAGTCTAGAAATTGATGTTCTCTTCCATGCCGGTGAGCCGAGGCTAGTCAGCTTCACCAATGCGTTGGGCTCGATCTGTCGGTGCAGCCTGATTGACGGCCGACGAACTTGGGGCTTGCCTGCTCCTGCCTCCGTGCTCCCCTCTTTCCATCCTACGGCGCCAATAAATTCTCCTCTCGTTGCCAAAACAAATCGCGTACAACTCCGTATTGCTTCTGTTCTCCGTACCCGCATACGTATCTCATCAGGCTCAGTCCATCCTAGCCGCGCTCATGCCGTGCTGCCGTCCAGCCCGTGTTGCATTGCAGGTTGCAGCTGATGTTCTCCGGCGTAGCAGCAGAACGGGGAGCTGAGTGCGCCGGTGGTGGTCACTGAGGCGGAGCAGCGTCTGACGGAGGCCGCGCGTACTCAAGCAGGGGGTCGATGGAGGGGACTATGTCACATCGTCCGCCGTCCTCGTCGTGCTCGTGATCTTCCTCCTGCCCTAGAATGGGGCGTGAGAGGCCTTTCCGGTGGAGGGGACTGTGCGGCGGCGCGGCAAAATCCGGAAATAATCACGATGCTGCTCAAGTTGTAGCTCCTCCGCGTCCCCGGTTAATCCATTTAGTACCTACTGCACGTATGGGCATGGCATGGCATGTCTATTTGACATTGGCGAGTATGAGTCGGCTTAGGGTAGGCTACTACATAGAGATGAGCGATTAGATTTGCTTGCCTGGAGTACGTATGATGACGTACCACTACCACCGTGAGTTGTACTACTTCCCGGCGCGCACCAGCGTCTCAATGCCGGTGGCAGTGGTCAGGTCCTGGCCGCCAGTCTAGAAATTGATGTTCTCTTCCATGCCGGTGAGCCTAGGCTAGTCGGCTTCACCAACGCGCTGGGCTCGATCTGTCGGTGCCGCCTGATTGACGACCGACGAACTTGGGGCTTGCCTGCTCCCGCCTGCGTGCTCCCGTCCTCCCATCCTATGGCGCCAATAAACTCTCCTCTCATTGCCAAAACAAATCGCGTACAACTCCGTATTGCTTCTATTCTCCATACCCGCATACGCTCAGTCCGTCCTAGCAGCGCTCATGCCGCGCTGCCGTCCGGCCCGTGTTGCATTGCAGGTTGCAGCTGATGTTCTCCGGCATAGCAGCAGAACGGGGAGCTAAGTGCGCCGGTGGTGGTCACTGAGGCGGAGTAGCGTCTGACGGAGGCCGCGCGTACTCAAGCAGGGGGTCGATGGAGGGGACTGTGTCACGGCGTCCGCCGTCCTCGTCGCGCTCGTGATCTTTCTCCTGCCCTAGCATGGGGCGTGAGAGGCCTTTCTGGTGGAGGGGACTGTGCGGCGGCGCGGCAAAACCTGGAAATAATCACGATGCTGCTCAAGTTGTAGCTCCTTCGCGTCCCCGGTTAATCCATTTAGTACCTACAACACGTATGGGCATGGCATGGCATGTCTATTTGACATTGGCGAGTATGAACCGGCTTAGGGTAGGCTACTACATAGAGATGAGCGATTAGATTTGCTTGCCTGGAGTACGTATGATGGCGTACCACTACCACCGTGAGTTGTACTACTTCCCGGCATGCACGAGCGTCTCAATCCCGGTGGTAGTGGTCGGGTCCTGGCCGCCAGTCTAGAAATTGATGTTCTCTTCCATGTCGGTGAGCCGAGGCTAGTCGGCTTCACCAACGCGTTGGGCTCGATCTGTCGGTGCCGCCTGATTGACGGCCGACGAACTTGGGGCTTGCCTGCTCCCGTCTCCGTGCTCCCGTCCTCCCATCCTACGGCGCCAATAAATTCTCCTCTCATTGCCAAAACAAATCGCGTACAACTCCGTATTGCTTATGTTCTCCATACCCGCATACGTATCTCATCAGACTCAGTCTGAACTAGCAGCACTCATGCCGCACTGCCGTCTGACCCCTGTTGCATTGCAGGTTGCAACTGATGTTCTCCGGCGTAGCAGCAGAATTGGGAGCTGAGTGCGCCGGTGGTGCTCACAGAGGCTGAACAACGTCTGAGGGAGGCAGCGCGTACTCAAGCAGGGGGGTCAATGGAGGGGACTGTACCACGGCGTCCGCCGTCCTCGTCGCGATCGTGATCTTTCTCCTGCCCTAGAATGGGGCGTGAGAGGCCTTTCCGGTGGACGGGACTGTGCGGCAGCGCGGCAAAACCCGGAAATAATCACGATGCTGCTCAAGTTGTAGCTCCTCTGCGTCCTCGGTTAATCCATTTAGTACCTACAACACGTATGGGCATGGCATGGCATGTCTATTTGACATTGGCGAGTATGAATCGGCTTAGGGTAGGCTACTACATAGAGATGAGCGATTAGATTTGCTTGCCTGGAGTACGTTTGATGGCGTACCACTACCACCGTGAGTTGTACTACTTCCCCGCGCGCACCAGCGTCTCAATGCCGGTAGCAGTGGTCGGGTCCTGTCCGCCAGTCTAGAAATTGATGTTCTCTTCCATGTCGGTGAGCCGAGGCTAGTCGGCTTCACCAGCGCGTTGGGCTCGGTCTGTCGGTCCCGCCTGATTGACGGCCGACGAACTTGGGGCTTGCCTGCTCCCTCCTCCGTGCTCCCGTCCTCCCATCCTACGGCGCGAACAAATTCTCCTCCCGTTGCCAAAACAAATCGCGTACAACTCCGTATTGCTTCTGTTGTCCATACCCGCATACGTATCTCATCATGCTCAGTCCGTCCTAGGAGCGCTCATGCTGCGTTGCCGTCCGGCCCGTGTTGCATTGCAGGTTGCAGCTGATGTTCTCCGGCGTAGCAGCAGAACGGGGAGCTGAGTGCACCGGTGGTGCTCACAGAGGCGGAGCAGCGTCTGACGGAGGCCGCACGTACTCAACCAGGGGGTCGATGGAGGGGATTGTGTCACGGCGTCCGCCGTCCTCATCGCGCTCGTGATCTTTCTCCTGCCCTAGCATGGGGCTTGAGAGGCCTTTCCGGTGGAGGGGACTGTGCGGCGGCGCGGCAAAACCCAGAAATAATCATGATGCTGCTCAAGTTGTAGCTCCTCCGCGTCCCCGGTTAATCCATTTAGTACCTGCTGCACGTATGGGCATGGCATGGCATGTCTATTTGACATTGGCGAGTATGAATCGGCTTAGGGTAGGCTACTACATAGAGATGAGGGATTAGATTTGCTTGCCTGGAGTACGTATGATGGCGTACCACTACCACCGTGAGTTGTACTACTTCCCGGCGCGCACCAGCGTCTCAATGCCGGTGGCAGTGGTCGGGTCCTAGCCGCTGGTCTAGAAATTGATGTTCTCTTCCATGCCAGTGAGCCGAGGCTAGACGGCTTCACCAACGCGTTGGGCTCGATCTGTCAGTGCCGCCTGATTGACGGCCGACGAACTTGGGGCTTTCCTGCTCCCGCCTCCGTGCTCCCGTCCTCCCATCCTACGGCGCCAATAAATTCTCCTCTCGTTGCCAAAAACAAATCGCGTACAACTCCGTATTGCTTCTATTCTCCATACCCGCATACGTATCTCATCAGGCCCAGTCCGTCCTAGCAGCGCTCATGCCACGCTGCCGTCCAGCCCGTGTTGCATTGCAGGTTGCAGCTGATGTTCTCCAGCGTAGCAGTAGAACGGGGAGCTGAGTGCGCCGGTGGTGGTCACTGAGGCAGAGCAGCGTCTGACTGAGGCCGCACGTACTCAAGCAGGGGATCGATGGAGGGGACTGTGTCACGGCGTCTGCCGTCCTCATCGCGCTCGTGATCTTTCTCCTGCCCTGGCATGGGGCGTGAGAGGCCTTTTTGGTGGAGGGGACTGTGCGGCGGCACGGCAAAACCCGGAAATAATCACGATGCTGCTCAAGTTGTAGCTCCTCCGTGACCCCGGTTAATCCATTTAGTACCTACCGCACGTATGGGCATGGCATGGCATGTCTATTTGACATTGGCGAGTATGAATCGGCTTAGAGTAGGCTACTACATAGAGATGAGCTATTAGATTTGCTTGCCAGGAGTACGTATGATGGCGTACCACTATCACCGTGAGTTGTACTACTTCCCGGCGCGCACCAGTGTGTCAATGCCGGTGGCAGTGGCCGGGTCCTGGCCGCCAGTCTAGAAATTGATGTTCTCTTCCATGCCGGTGAGCCGAGGCTAGTCGGCTTCACCAACACATTGGACTCGATCTGTCGGTGCCGCCTGATTGACGGCCGACGAACTTGGGGCTTGCCTGCTCCCGCCTCCGTGCTCCCTTCCTCCCATCCTACAGTGCCAATAAATTCTCCTCTTACTGCCAAAACAAATCACACACAACTCTGTATTGCTTCTGTTCTCCATACCCGCATACGTATCTCATCAGGCTCAGTCCATCCTAGCAGCGCTCATGCCGCGCTGCCGTCCAGCCCGTGTTGCATTGCAGGTTGCAGCTGATGTTCTCCGGCGTAGCAGCAGAACGGGGAGCTGAATGCGCCGGTGGTGGTCACTGAGGCGGAGCAGCGTCTGACGGAGGCCACGCGTCCTCAAGCAGGGTGTCGATGGAGGGGACTGTGTCACGGCGTCCGCCGTCCTCGTCGCGCTCGTGATCTTTCTCCTGCCCTAGCATGGGGCGTGAGAGGCCTTTCCGGTGGAGGGGACTGTGCGGCGGGGCGACAAAACCCGGAAATTATCACGATGCTGCTCAAGTTGTAGCTCCTCCGCGTCCCCGGTTAATCCATTTAGTACCTACTGCACGTATGGGCATGGCATGGCATTGTCTATTTGACATTGGCGAGTATGAATCGGCTTAGTGTAGGCTGCTACATAGAGATGAGCGATTAGATTTGCTTGCCTGGAGTACGTATGATGGCGTACCACTATCACCGTGAGTTGTACTACTTCCTGGCGCGCACCAGCGTCTCAATGCCAGTGGCAGTGGTCGGGTCCTGGCCGCCAGTCTAGAAATTGATATTCTCTTCCATGCCGTTGAGCCGAGGCCAGTCGGCTTCACCAGCGCGTTGGGCTCGATCTGTCGGTGCCGCCTGATTGATGGTCGACGAACTTGGGGCTTGCCTCCTCCCGCCTCCGTGCTCCCGTCCTCCCATACTACGGCGCCAATAAATTCTCCTCTCGTTGCCAAAACAAATCGCGTACAACTCTGTATTCCTTCTGTTCTCCATACCCGCATACGTATATCATCAGGTTCAGTCCGTCCTAGCAGGGCTCATGCCGCGCTGCCGTCCGGTCCGTGTTGCATTGCAGGTTGCAGCTGATGTTCTCCGGTGTAGCAGTAGAACGGGGAGCTGAGTGCGCCGGTGGTGGACACTGAGGCAGAGCAGCGTCTCACGGAGGCCACGGGTACTCAAGCAGGGGGTCGATGGAGGGGACTGTGTCACGGCGTCCACCGTCCTCGTCGCGCTCGTGATCTTTCTCTTGCCCTAGCATGGGGCGTGAGAGGCCTTTCCGGTGGAGGGGAGTGTGCGGTGGCGCGGCAAAACCCGGAAATAATCACGATGCTGCTCAAGTTGTAGGTCCTCCGCGTCCCCGGTTAATCCATTTAGTACCTAGTGCACGTATGGGCATGGCATGGCATGTCTATTTGACATTGGCGAGTATGAATCGGCTTAGAGTAGGCTGCTATATAGAGATGAGCGATTAGATTTGCTTGCCTGGAGTACGTATGATGGCGTACCACTATCACCGTGAGTTGTACTACTTCCCGGCGCGCACCAGCGTCTCAATGCCGGTGGCAGTGGTCGGGTCCTGGCCGCTAGTCTAGAAATTGATGTTCTCTTCCATACCGGTGAGCCAAGGCTAGTCGGCTTCACCAAGGCGTTGGGCTCGATCTGTCGGTGCCGCCTGATTGACGGCCGACGAACTTGGGGCTTGCCTGCTCCCGCCTCCGTGCTCCCGTCCTCCCATCCTACGGCGCCAATAAATTCTCCTCTCATTGCCAAAACAAATCGCGTACAACTCCGTATTGCTTCTGTTCTCCATACCCGCATACGTATCCCATTAGGCTCAGTCCGTCCTAGCAGCGCTCATGCCGCGCTGCCATCCAGCCCGTGTTGCATTGCAGGTTGCAGCCGATGTTCTCCGGTGTAGCAGCAGAACGGAGAGCTGAGTGCACCAGTGGTGGTCACTGAGGTGGAGCAGCGTCTGATGGAGGCCGCACGTACTCAAGCAAGGGGGCGATGGTGGGGACTGTGTCACGGTGTCCGCCGTCCTCGTCGTGCTCGTGATCTTTCTCTTGCCCTAGCATGGGGCGTGAGAGGCCTTTCCGGTGGAGGGGACTGTGTGGCAGGGTGGCAAAACCCGGAAATAATCACGATGCTGCTCAAGTTGTAGCTCCTCCGCGTCCCCGGTTAATCCATTTAGTACCTACTGCACGTATGGGCATGGCATGGCATGTCTATTTGACATTGGCGAGTATGAATCGGCTTAGAGTAGGCTACTACATAGAGATGAGCTATTAGATTTGCTTGCCTGGAGTATGTATGATGGCGTACCACTATCACCATGAGTTGTAATACTTCCCGGCACGCACCAGTGTGTCAATGCCGGTGGCAGTGGTCGGGTCCTGGCCGCCAGTCTAGAAATTGATGTTCTCTTCCATGCCGGTGAGCTGAGGCTAGTCGGCTTCACCAATGCATTGGTCTCGATCTATCGGTGCCGCCTGATTGACGGCCGACGAACTTGGGGCTTGCCTGCTCCCGCCTCCGTGCTCCCGTCCTCCCATCCTACGGTGCCAATAAATTCTCCTCTCGTTGCCAAAACAAATCGCGTACAACTCCGTATTGCTTCTGTTCTCCATACCCACATACGTATCTCATCAGGCTCAGTCCGTCCTAGCAGCGCTCATGCCACGCTGCCGTTCGGCCCGTGTTGCATTGCAGATTGCATTTGATGTTCTCCGGCGTAGCAGTAGAACGGGGAGTTGAGTGCGCCGGTGGTGGTCACTAAGGAGGAGCAGCGTCTAACGGAGGCCGCGCATACTCAAGGAGGGGGTCGATGGAGGGGACAGTGTCACGGCGTCCGCCGTCCTCGTCGCGCTCGTGATCTTTCTCCTTCCCTAGCATGGGGCGTGAGAGGCCTTTCCGATGGAGGGGACTGTGCGGCGGCGCGGCAAAACCTGGAAATAATCATGATGCTGCTCAAATTGTAGCTCCTCCGTGTCCCCTGTTAATCCATTTAGTACCTACTGCACGTATGGGCATGGCATGGCATGCCTATTTGACATTGGCGAGTATGAATCGGTTTAGAGTAGGCTACTACATAGAGATGAGCGATTAGATTTGCTTGCCTGGAGTACTATGATGGCGTACCACTATCACCGTGAGTTGTACTACTTCCCGGCGCGCACCAGTGTCTCAATGCCGGTGGCAGTGGTTGGGTCCTGGCCACCAGTCTAGAAATTGATGTTCTCTTCCATGCCGGTGAGCTGAGGCTAGTCGGGTTCACCAACGCGTTGGGCTCGATCTGTCGGTGCCGCCTGATTGACGGCTGACGAACTTGGGGCTTGCCTGCTCCCGCCTCCGTGCTCCCGTCCTCCCATCCTACGGCGCCAATAGATTCTCCTATCGTTGCCAAAACGAATCGCGTACAACTCCGTATTGCTTCTTTTCTCCATACCCGCATACGTATCTCATCAGGCTCAGTCAGTCCTAGCAGCGCTCGTGCTGCGCTGCCGTTCGGCCCGTGTTGCATTCCAGGTTGCAGCTGATGTTCTCCGGCGTAGCAGCAGAACAGGGAGCTGAGCGCGCCGGTGGTGGTCACTGAGGCGGAGCAGCATTTGACGGAGGCCGCGCGTACTCAAGTAGGGGGTCGATGGAGGGGACTGTGTCAGGGCGTCCGCCGTCCTTGTCGCGCTCGTGATCTTTCTCCTGCCCTAGCATGGGGCGTGAGAGGCCTTTCCGGTGGAGGGGACTGTGCGGCGGCGCGCCAAAACCCAGAAATAATCACGATGTTGCTCAAGTTGTATCTCCTCCGCGTCCCCGGTTAATCCATTTAGTACCTACTTCATGTATGGGCATGGCATGGCATGTCTATTTGACATTGGCGAGTATGAATCGTCTTAGAGTAGGCTACTACATAGAGATGAGCGAATAGATTTGCTTGCCTGGAGTACGTATGATGGCGTACCACTACCACCATGAGTTGTGCTACTTCCCGGCACGCACCAGCGTCTCAATGCCGGTGGCAGTGGTCAGTTCCTGGCCGCTAGTCTAGAAATTGATGTTCTCTTCCATGCCGGTGAGCCGAGGCTAGTCGGCTGCACCAGCGCGTTGGGCTCGATTTGTCGGTGCCGCCTGATTGACAGCCGATGAACTTGGGCGGCGCCGAATCGCCAGCAACGGCGAGGTTCTTAAGCCCAGCCTCATCGGTGACGTCTTGATAGAATACGCCGGCAGCGTGATGCAAATACAGATACGGGTACATGAAAGAGAATACAGAATTCTATACGATTTGGTTTGGACAACGAGAGGAGAGAATTTACTGGAGCCATGGGATGGGAAAGCAATGAACGGGAGCACGGATGGGAGCACCGAGGGGGAGTAGGCAAGCCCCGTCCTACTCCAGATGATTAGGGACCGAAAGTAGCACTCCTACCCTTGGAACGAGTCTTTTCTAGAAAATAGATTCATTTATTAACCCAATAAAAATAATAATTAATGTCATTTTTTTAAGAAAAACTTAGAATAGTGAGACGCCTTAATAAAGGGTTCATAGGACGGCAACGATCAAGCCCTTGCACAGCTTTTGCCGGTGCCACGTCCTCCCAGGCACTGCAATATGACCGCATTGTAGAGGAATAATGCAAGCTCTTCGTCGCAAGAAGACCACCAGCTCTTGTCAAGCTAACCGGCGAAAGACAGCAAGGGTCCTAGACCATGGCCACCCTGCTGGAGCCCGACACAGGGCCACGCCAACCCACCGCCCTGCAGCCCGAAGTCCAGACGGATGGTCCGAGCCTCTCTTGGGGGTGTGGGCAGGGAGGGGGGTGAGGGGGATTAGGTGTATATTACCCCATGCATGGATGGATGGTTGTATTCTAGATGATTGGGGACGGAAGGAGCGCTTCTACTGTTGGAACGAGCGATCGTCGGCAAGGGTTCCAGACCCTGACCACCCTGTCAGAGCCCGACATAGGGCTACGCCAACCCGCCACTGCCCTGCAGCCCGAAGTTCGGACGGATGGTTCGAGCCTCTCTTTGGGGGGGGGATTAGGTGTATATTACCCCATGCATGGATGGATGTCTGTATTAACATTGGAACGAGTGATCGTGAAAGAGTCTTTTCTAGAAAATAGATTCATTTATTAACCCAATAAAAAATAAATAATTAATGTTATAGCCCGACATAGGGCTGCGCCAACCCACCGCCCTACAACCCGAAGTCCGGATGGACGGTCCGGGCCTCTCTTAGTGTGGTGCTGGCCCGCTATGTGCTCTCCTATCCCAGCTTTTTTACATGCAGTTATTGTTCGTCCCATCTTATTGCACTCCGGTCTAATGTGTGTGCGTACAAAGCTTGTTCGATTTGTTGCATATCTACACATAATGAATTGATTGCACTTATGTAGTTCGAGATAAATTTGATGGGTTGTTGCTTAAAATATCATAAACAATTCTTGTCAGTTGAGCACCCTTTTCAAGGAGGCAGAGAATAGCTGTAACATTTATAAACAATGTTCCATCTCCTGCAAAGGGATTAGCTAGCAGTTTCTCTACCATACCCGAAGGATTTTCAAAGTAAACATTTTCAGTAGGTTCAGTAGGTTGAGGAGCAACTCTTTGCTCTACTGGTCGGGGTGAAGATACCCCGAACAAGCCCCTCGAAGGATTTGTTTCCATAGTAACAAGTAACTGTAAATTTCAGCACACTATATAAATGTTTCCTTACCAAGTTCCACTTACCAAAGGCGCTTCACTCCCCGGCAACGGCGCCAGAAAAGAGTCTTGATGACCCACAAGTGTAGGGGATCTATCGTAGTCCTTTCGATAACTAAGAGTGTCGAACCCAACAAGGAGCGGAAGGAAATGACAAGCGGTTTTCAGTAAGGTATTCTCTGCAAGCATTGTAATTGTAGGTAACAGATAGTTTTGTGATAATATAATTTGTAATGGGTAACAAGTAGTGAAAGTAAATAAGGTGCAGCAAGGTGGCCCAATACTTTTTGTAGCAAAGGACAAGCCTGAACAAGTTATTCTAAAGAGAAAAGCGCTCCCGAGGACACATGGGAATTATCGTCAAGCTAGTTTTCATCACGCTCATATGATCCGCGTTTTTTACTCTGATAATTTGATATGTGGGTGGACCGGTGCTTGGGTACTTCCCTTTCATGGACAAGCATCCCACTTATGGTTAACCCCTATTGCAAGCATCCGCAACTACAAAAGAAGTATTAAGGTAAACCTAACCATAGCATGAAACAAGTGGATCCAAATCAGCCCCTTACAAAGCAACGCATAAACTAAGTTTTATGCTTCTGTCACTCTAGCAACCCATCATCTACTTATTACTTCCCAATGCCTTCCTCTAGGCCCAAAAAATGGTGAAGTGTCATGCAGTCGATGTTCACATAACACCACTAGAGGAGAGACAACATACATCTCATCAAAATATCGAACGAATACCAAATTCACATGACTACTAATAGCAAGACTTCACCCATGTCCGCAGGAACAAACGTGACTACTCACAAAGAATATTCATGTTCATGATCAGAGGGGTATTAATATGCATTAAGGATCTAAACATATGATCTTCCACCAAATAAACCAACTAGCATCAACTACAAGGAGTAATCAACACTACTAGCAACCCACAGGTACCAATCTGAGGTTTTGGTACAAAGATTGGATACAAGAGATGAACTAGGGTTTGAGAGGAGATGGTGCTGGTGAAGATGTTGATGGAGATTGACCCCCTCCCGATGGGAGGATCGTTGGTGGTGATGATGGTGATGATTTCCCCCTCCCGGAGGGAAGTTTCCCTAGCAGAACAGCTCCACCGGAGCCCTAGATTGGTTCCGCCAAGGTTCCGCCTCGCCGCTGCGGAGTTTCGTCCCGTAAGCTTGCTTATGATTTTTTGAGGGTAAAAGACTTCATATACCAGAAGATGGGCACCAGAGGGCT
>NC_041391.1:362371457-362407485 GCF_002162155.2 Triticum dicoccoides | reverse complement strand
TGGCCCCCCTCAGGTATTTCTTCCGCTGGATATTTTTTATTAATTCCCAAAATGACTTCCGTGGAGTTTCAGGACTTTTGGAGCTGTGCAGAATAGGTCTCCAATATTTGCT
This sequence comes from Triticum dicoccoides, assembly GCF_002162155.2. Taxonomy (NCBI): domain Eukaryota; kingdom Viridiplantae; phylum Streptophyta; class Magnoliopsida; order Poales; family Poaceae; genus Triticum; species Triticum dicoccoides. The sequence continues at coordinate 362,407,373 of NC_041391.1, read as the reverse complement.
CCTTTTCCAGCCCAGAATCTCAGTTGCCGACATTCTCCCCTTTCATGTAAACCTTGTAAAATAAGAGAGAATAGCCATAAGTATTGTGACATAACGTGTAATAACAGTCCATAATGCAATAAATATCGATATAAAAGCATGATGCAAAATGGACGTATCAGCACCTAAGGCACATGAAGGTTTTGTTCTTTGTTATGGCTCAAACTCGCATAATTATCGTGTCTATAACTCTCACCGCGGGAAAGTTATGGAAATGCTAAATGTGCGGTTTGATGAATCTAATGGCTCCCAAAAGGAGCACCTGCCAAATGTGATAGATGAAACATCAATTTCGGATGCTATTTGGCAAATGGCTATTGGGAGCGTCAAGCCAGTTGAAGGAAATGCACCTGAGTACCTCTGATGATGATGCCCCCATGACTCGAAGCAGTACTCGCCAAGCCACTGCCGAAGAAAATGCCACTCCGAATATAAATGGCAACCCAAATCCAAATGCCGATCAAAATGGCAATCTCGAAGGCAATGGAGATACAAATGCTGATGCTGAGGAAAATGATAATGATCGTCAAGATGAAAATCCTCATCCACGAGTGGCTAATCGAGTTGATCCTTCATTAATTCTCGATGAACTCGAGAATCTAGGTTATTGACCCACAACTCGTTCACGCATTCGTTTGGGTAACTACTCTGGCAGTTTCTCCTTTGTTTCATTGGTAGAACCTACCAAGTATGTGGAAGCCATGAATGATCCAGATTGGATGAATGATATGCAAGAGGAATTGGTGCAATTCGAACTGAATGATGTTTGGGAATTGGTTGACAATTTGAATACTAAGAAGCATAATATCATCGGCACAAAATGGATATTTCGGAACAAGGAAGATGAGAATGGCATTGTTGTGAGAAACAAAGCACGTCTTGTCTCTCAAGGGTATACACAGGTAGAAGGTATTAATTTCGGTGAAACATATGCTCATATTGCATGCCTTGAGGCAATTCGTATTCTTATTGCTCACGCAAATTACAATGATATCCTGCTTTATCAAATGGATGGTGAAACTGATGAGGAAGTATATGTTAGACAACCACCTGGCTTTGAACACCCTGAGTTTCCTAACAAAGTTTTCAGGTTGAAAAAGGCTCTATATGGGCTAAAGCAAGCCCGTCAAGCATGATATGACACCTTGAAGAAGTTTTTGCTCGATAAAGGGTTCAAGCCAGGGTCCACTATTTCCACACTTTTCACTCGTGCTGTTGATGATGATCTATTTGTGTGTCAAATTAATGTGGATGATATTATATTCGGCTGTACTAACAATGCTTGCAGCCCGAAGTTTAGGAAAATGATGTCCGACAAATATCAAATTTCAATGATGGGTGACCTTAAGTTCTTTCTTAGACTGCAAATACGTCAATAGGATAATGGTATTTTTATATCTCAGGAGAAATATCTGAGAGAATGTCTGAAGAAGTTCAAAACGCAAGATTCCAAAATGAAGGGCTACGAAACTCCAGTGCCCACGAATGGTAAGCTGGACTCAGATGTGTATGGTAAGGATTACGATCAAAACGCGTACCGTTCGATGATTGGTTCTCTTCTTTACTTATGTTCTTCCAGACCTGATATTATGTTGAGTGTTTGCATATGTGCCCGCTATCAAGCTGCACCGAAAGAATTGCATCACCAAGCGGTCAAGTGTATTCTGAGATATTTGGCTCACACCCCCACCTTAGGTTTATGGTATCCTAAGAGAGTATAGTTGGTCTCATTGGATATTCAGACTCAGATTATGCAGGTGACTAGGTTGACATGAAATATACTTTGAGGACATGTTGTCGGCGTTCTGGGAACTAGGGTACCTAGACTTGCCTGCTTGCGGCCCACAACAAGGCCCCGATAATGGCCTGGCATGGCCCATCTGCAAGACCGCCAAGGCATGACCCTCGCGAAGGGACAAGCCTCATGGGGCGGACGACACCAAGACCTCCCAAAGGAGCTTCCTCTCCAGGCGGCCTCCTGAGGAGTGGAGATTTCTATGTAGGTACCCAGCGTGGTGACGCTACGATTACGCAAGCCATGATGACCACGACAGGCGGGCGCCAGCAGGCACAGAGGAGGCAGTTTATGTCGGATTTAAGGCTCCGCAGACCCGAGAAAGGTTCGAACTCTGGGGTGTGTGCGAAGAACTCAACCTATTTAGCCTACCATCTCATCGCCACACGACCTAGCTCAACTCACACGAACACGGAAGAAGGAGAACACGGTAGTTTACCCAGGTTCAGGCCACCTTGCGGTGTAAGACCCTACTCCTGCTTTGTAGTAGATTGGCCTCATGATGGGCTGAGGATGAACTAGTACAAGGGATGAACAACCTCACGAGGTTCGGTGGAGAGGGAAATGAGTCGCCCCCTTCTACGGTGGTGGCTAATCTGTACTTTTAGTGGCCTCGATCCTCTTCCCCCAAAGCATAGGCGGGAAGGGATCCCGTAGTGGCCAATTTGAAAGGGGACAAGTAGTACATATTATCCTGATGAAAGGTGGTCTTCGCCGGCAAAACTTCTGGTCCTGACGCAACGGTGGGCTCAACGAAGACATCCGTCCTACCGTGCTAGCGGCCTTGGTCTTGTTGCACCAGAATGGAAACCTTTGCCAGATTCCTTGGGAACCCATGCCTGTCCTTGCCTCCTTAGCACCAAAGAAGAAACTGCCTCCTATGCGCCCGCTGGTGCTTGCCTCCCTTGGTCGTCATGGCTTGCATCATGGTAGCCTCATGAGGCAGGGTACTTGCATACAAATCTCCGCTCCTTGGGAGGCCGCCTGGGGAGGCCGCTCCTTCAGGAGGTCTTGACGTCGTCCGCCTGGCGAGGCTTGGCCCCTCGCGAGGTTCTTGTCTTGGTGGTCTTGTAAATGGGCCGGACCAGGCCATCGATGGAGCCACGCAGCGGTCCACAGGCAGGCAAGTCTGGGCACCCTGGTTCCCAGAACGCCGACAGTAGCCCCTGGGCCCAAGGCGCACTCCGACTTTGCTTAGAGGCGAAGCCAAGGGCAAGGGCGAAGCGCCACAGGCCCCAATCGCCTGCGGGCCAGGATGACCCGTGGCGTCGCCTTGACAATTGCCTGACTTGACAACTGCCTGGTGCGTGCACCCAAGCCATCACCGCCCCGCTATGCGCTTGCCTTCTACTTCTTGTCCTCCTCGCGAACTTAACTCCTCTTTGCCAGATTCTACGACAGCTCCAATCCACATTGCCGCCATGGCCCCCAGGAAGAAGGGCAGGACCCCCGCGGCAGCGGAGCCCTAGCCAGGGCCGGAACCAGCACCGGGCCAGTCCACGGTGATCAACCAGGAGGGGCTGGATAAGGTCCGGCACGCCATCGCCACCGATTCCAACGAGTGGAAGGCAACGAAGATCTGGCGTGCCTCCCGGATTTTGGTCGACATGGACACCACCGAGATCCCTCTTCATCTCCATGCCCTTCTGTCTAGTGACGTGCTCTCGGACTACCAAATCCACGCGCTGCATTTGGATCCCGGATCCATCATCCTCCTCTTTGCTTTCACATTTTTGTGCGAGGCCTTCATGGGCATTGCACCGTCTGTGGCCCTGCTCCGCCACTTCTTGTCACTTCAATTGGTCAACAACGAGCAACACTCAGGGTGCGTGTCGCTTCAAGTGGTGGTGGCGACTGCAGGCTCCGTCATCGACTCCACACTCCATTCGGACATGAGGGGGTTCCGGAGGTAGTGAGTGTACGTAGACGCCACCGTGTACAACCCCCTGCTCATAATCCCCTCCGCCCCTGCGAAGCCGAGCTCTAGGTGGGGGCACGCGAGGCTGGTTGACCCGCGGCTCGCCTGAGTCATGACTAGGATGGCGAATTTGAAGAAGGCGGGGGTGACGATGGCGATGGTGGTGAGGGAGTTCACCCGGCGGCGTATCACCCCGCTCCAGTGCCATTCCCGCCCGATGTGGGCTTTTACCAGCCCCGCGGACGATATGAGGCTCCAGCAGCCTCCTCTTTCTTCTAACACCCTGTGCTTAGTGCTCCGCCTCCTGACGGGTGAAGAATCCACCGTGTTCCCGCTGGACGGATCCCCTCTTTACGATCATCCGGAGGGGGGGGGGCTTCGCCAAGAAGATGCCGCGGTTTGATAAGTGGGGGCTGTTCCCCGAGGGCCACGAGGGGCCTCGAGACAACCCCCTCTTGGTTACTCCCGTGCATGTAGGCCCCGAGGTGCGTGCTCCTGAGGTGGTCACATGGGAACAGGTGCCATCATGCGCTCCTGAGGCATCTACTCCTAGCCTCACAAGCGGTGAGGGAGGAGTCCCGCTCGCGGATGCAGCTACTTTCCCCGCCGTAGAGAGCTATGATACGTCCCCAACATATCTACTTTTCCTGACGCTTTTCCTCTTGTTTTTGACTCTAATTTGCATGATTTGAACGAAACTAACCCCGGATTGACGCTGTTTTCAGCAGAACTACCATGGTGTTGTTTTTGTGCAGAAATAAAAGTTATCAGAATGGAAAGAAACTTTGCGAGGATTTTTTACATGAAATAAGAGAATTTCTGGAGCCAGGAGGTACCTGAGGGGGGCACCTGGGTGAGCACAACCCACCAGGGCACGCTAGCCCCCCAGGCGCGCCCTGGTGGGTGCTACCCACCAGGTGGCACGATAGCCCTCAAACCGATGCTACAAAATCCCATATTTCCAGAAAAAATAGAGGGAGAAAGAATTATCACATTTCACGAGATGGAGCCGCCGCCATCTCCGGTTCTACATCTGGAGGCTAGATTTGGAGTCCGTTTGGGCTCCGGAGAGGGGGATCTTCGATCTTCGTCATCACCAACACATCTCCATTGCCAATTCAGTGATGCTCCCCACCGGGAGTGAGTAATTCCTTCAGAGGCTCGCTGTTCGGTGAGGAGTTGGATGGGACTCATCATGTAATTGAGTTAGTTTTGTTAGGGCCTGATCCCTAGTATCCACTATGTTCTGAGATTGATGTTGCTATGAATTTGCCATGCTTAATGCTTGTCACTTTGGGCCCGAGTGCCATGATTTCATATCTGAACCGTTTATGTTATCACCATTATATCCATGTTCTAGATCCGATCTTGCAAGTTATAGTCACCTACTATGTGTTATGATAGCAACCCTAGAGTGACAATAGTCGGGGCCACTCCTGGTGATGTCCGTAGTTTGAGGAGTTCATGTATTCACCATATGCTAATGCTTTATTCTGGTTCTCTATTAAAAGGAGGCCGCTCGCCTTAATATCCCTTTGTTTCCAATAGGACCCCGCTGCCACGGGAGGGTAGGACCAAAGATGTCATGCAAGTTCTTTCCATAAGCATGTATGACTATTTACGGAATACATGCCTACATTATATTTATGAACTGGAGCTAGTGTCATATCGCCCTAGGTTATAACTGTCTCATGATGAATATCATCCAACGAGTCACCGATCGAATGACTACGAATTTATCTTATATTGTTCTAGCTAAGTTACTACTATTGCTACTGCTATAGTTACTGCTACAATAAAACTGCTATCACTATTACTTTCACCGTTACTACTGCTGCTATCATCAAAACTATCATACTACTGTGCTACTAATCACTTTGCTGCAGATAATTAATCTTCGGGTGTGGTTGAATTAAAAACTCAGCTACTAATACCTTCAAATATTCTTTGGCTCCCCTTGTGTTTAATCTATAAATTTGGGTTGAATACTCTACCCTCGAAAACTGTTGTGATCCCCTATACTTGTGGGTTATCAAGACCTTTTTCTGGCGCCGTTGCTGGGGAGCATAGCTTTATTTGTTGAGTTACTTGGGATTATTATCATATTGTCACTATGAAGAATCTGAAGGATGCTAAGACTAAGATTTTCCCCTCAAAGACGAGGGGACGTAAGGAACTGCCATCCAGTTCTGCTTTAGATTCACCTTCTGTTATAAGTAAACTTGCAACACCACAACATGCTATTAATTATGATATGTTGCAAGTTATTGATGATGCTACTTCTGCTATGAATGCTACTCATGATGATGCTAGTACCTTGCTTGATGATGATGTGCCACTAGGTGAATTTCTTGATGAACAAATTGCTAGAGTAAGACAACATGATATTGTTGAATCTGAGGATGAAATTGAAACTGAAAATATTGAAACACCTACTAGAACTAGTCCTCCTAGATATGAATTGCCAAAGGTATCGAAAGGTTATACTATGAGTGAGGAGGCAACTAGAGATATTCTTGCTTGTAAGGATAGAGATGATCTAGAGAAAATATTATGCAAGTACAAGGAAAGATCTCTGAATGCTAAAATTAAATGTGATCCTGAGTTTGCTACTTCACCTATTGTTATTGATCATAAGGATTATAAATTCTCTGTCGACCTAGAGTTAATCACTTATGTTGAATCTGCCACCCTTTTTGCTCATGATGAGAAGATTCGCTATTACTATATTTTCAAGTTATTTCTGTTCTCATTAAAGGGTGATGCTAAAGCTTGGTACAATACTCTTGCTCCTGGTTGTGTGCGTACTCCCTAGGATATGATTTATTACTTCTCTGAAAAATATTTCCCTGCTCATAAGAAACAAGCTGGCTTGCAGAAAATATTTAACTTTGTGCAAATTGAGAAGAGAGTCTCCCACAAGCTTGGGGGAGGCTTCTCCAATTGCTTAATGCTTTGCCTGATAAACCTCTTAAATAAAATGAAATACTTTATATCTTCTATAATGTACTAACCGATGCTTCTATGGCTTCCTAGATAGTTGTGCTCGTTCTGTTTTCAGGGAACGAACTATTGGGAAAGCTGAGGAATTATTAAATAACATATTAAAAAAACATGATGATTGGACTCCTCCTGAAACGCCTATTAAACCCACTCTGAAGAAGAGGGGTATCTTATATCTAAGTCCTGAAGATTTGCATGAGGCAAAGAAATCTATGAAGGAAAAAGGCATTAAGGCAGAGGATGTTAAAAATTTACCATCTATCGAATAAATACATGGGCTTGAAGCACTACCACCACCCAAGGTGGTAGAGGTAAAATCTTTAATGAAATTCAATGATAGTGATGATCCTCATAATAAACATCCTAGTCAATGCCTTTATGAGTTTGATAATTACATTAGAAAGCAAGATCACTTTAATACAAATGTTATGAAACAATTGAAATACAACTCTGATATGATTGCTCGCTTAAGTGACTTGTTATTTAGAATCTGAAATGATGTTAGAGGTGTAGGAAAGCATGCCTCTATGGTTCAAACTCAATTAGAACAAGTTGCTAAATCTCAAAGAGAGTTACTTGATGAAATGAACAATAATATAAGTGACTTTGCTGTTAGAGTAGCAACTAGAGGAGGTAAAATGACTCAGGAACCACTTTATCCTGAGGGACACCCAAATAGAATCGAACAGGATTCACAAAGAAATAACACAACTACACCTTGTCCTTCTAAAAAGAAAAAGAAGAAGAAAAATGATAGGACTTTGCCTGCCTCCAGTGAACCTGAAATAGAAAAACCTCCTGATAATGATAATGAAGTTTGTATCTCTGATGCTGAAACTCAATCTGGTAATGAACACTCACCTTCTAATAATGAAAAAGATAATGATGAGGTTCATGAAGACACTCAACCAAATGATAAAGAACCAGATAATGATGTTGAGATAGAACCAGCTGTTGATCTTGATAACCCACAACCTCAGAATAAAAGATATGATAAAAGAGACTTTGTTGCTGGAAAACATGGAAAGGAAAGAGAACCATGGGTTCAAAAGCCTATGCCCTTTCCACCTAAGTCAACCAAAAAGAAAGATGATGAGGAATTTGAACGCTTTGCTGAAATGATAAGCCAGTCTTTTTGTGTACTCTCGCTTAACTGATATCTTAAAAATGCCTCCTTATGCAAAGTACATGAAAGACATTATCACTAATAAGAGAAAAATACTGGAAGCTGAAATCTCCACTATGCTTGCTAACTACACTTTCAAAGATGGAGTACCTAAAAAACTTGGAGATCCGGGAATACCAACTATACCCTTCTCCATTAAAAGAAATTATATGAAAACTGCCTTGTGTGATTTGGGAGCTGGTGTTAGTGTTATGCCTTTCTGTTTATATAAAAGACTTGATTTGAATAAACTCACACCTACTAAAATATCTTTGCAAATGGCTGATAAATCAACTTCCATACCTATCGGTATTTGTGAGGATGTGCCCGTTGTTGTTGCTAATGTTACTATTTTGACTGACTTTGTTATACTTGAGATGCCCGAGGATGAAAACATGTCGATTATCCTTGATAGACCCTTCTTGAATACTGCAGGGGCTGTTATTGATTGCAATAAAAGAAAATTCACTTTTCATATCAATGGTAATGAGCAAAGAAACAGTTCCAAGTGAATGGTATTAATGTTACTGAAAAATCTCTGACAATCACTGTTGGAAGTTTTCAACCACCTCTACCTACTGTCAAAAAGAAATATGAAATGCTTATTGTTGGGGACATTCATATCCCCATTGAGGTAACTTAGTGATTTACAAAAGTTCTTCGGTTTCATGCTAATCAAAAGTGGTTGTTAATAAGACCTAATCAACCTTATTAATGGATCATTTTTGAGAGGTATGAAGTTGATGAATTTAGTAAGCACTATCTTTTGTCCCTACCTTTTGTTTTCTGTTTTTATTAGTTAAATAAAATAAAATGACATGCTTGGACTGTTTTCTGAGTTTTCCATGCAATAAAAAATGACCCAAAAATAAAAGTTCTTAGAATGCTCTGAAACTCTGATACGAATTTTTTCTGAATATTTATTAATTTCTGGTGCAAATAATATCAGAGGGAGGTGCACTAGGTGGGCACAACCCACCTGGGCGCGCCAGGACGCCCAGGCGCGCCCTGGTGGGTGCTGCCCACCTGGTGGGTCACTTACTTCTTCCTCCCACACCACTCCATTCACACAGAAAAAAATCACCACCACTCTCTCTCTCTCGTGTTCTTGCCTCCGAAACCGCGGATTTTGATCTCTTTGCTTGAAGCTCCGTTTCTGAAACTGTTTCGAGGATTTGTTGCTTGGTATGTGACTCCTCCATGTGTCCAATTAGTTTTTGTTTGAGTGGTTTATATTTATAATAATTAGCTACTCTTGGTGCTGCTGTAGATGAGCTTGCATGTTGAATTCTTAGAGTTCTAAGTAGTTTGAATGCTTGCTATGGCCTCTATACATCCCTATGAGTAGTTGCTATCATTCTTGTGAAGTTTTGTTAATAATTTTTTATGACCAATTTTTTTCAAAAAATTGTACGCGAACATTATGAGCTTCTTTGGAAGGAGTTCTTGAGGAGGAGATCCTCGGAGGCATCCTCTAGCAGCAGCTCCGTTCGTCGGTCCTATGCTGAACCTAGCGAAAAGTCCATTTGAAGTGCCACCACCAAAACATGCTTATGGCCATGCAACGATTACATGGTGAGGGTTGGTATTAAGGAGGAATTTGAGAAATTAGTTCACGATGCCGGGCTCGGTCCCTACATTTTAGATAAGTGCGACCAACGCCTTATCCTCACCGAATCATTTATCAAAGAATTCAAATTCTTTCCCCGTGAGTCTAGGGTGTCTTTTAAACTTTATGATAATCCATTTACCATTTCTCTAGAAAGGTTTGCTCACCTCTGCAAAATCCCATTCTGGGGTTCGCTCGATGAGCCACCTAGGTCTGAGTTTGAAGTATTCTTAACTAGTCTTTGCTTTGGTGAAACTAGGGGAGTGACACAAGGTAGAATAAAGAGCATAAATTTTTCTGCAATTCAGTACTTCACATTATTTAATGGAAAATGCATAGTAGGCAAGCAAGACTATAGTTGCTCCAGACTTGAGATTCATACACGCTGCTCTCACCGGTGAAAAGAGTTATAACCTTGGAGCGATTGTTGCACATAGACTACAGCATAATGCTAACAGTGGCTATTTCTATGGCAGAATTTATGCCACGCGTTTAGAATGAGAGCTGGGTGTTTCACCTTTGCCCTTTGACCCTATCCTACCCAAGCAGTATTTAGACTTTGATACTTTTAAAAGGCCATAAGATACCCAAAGGAAAAATTCATGACTTCACTTATAATCTGTTGTTTAACCAAACTTCTGTTGTGCACACGTATTTTCCTGCGCCTGCTCTTTTTGACTATCACAGCAGAGGAAGATATTTTGTTCTTGAGAGCGAGGCTCCAGCTCACAACGCAGCAGTGGAGGCAGCACGGCGGGCTGAGGCGTCGGCACTGAGAGCCTCTGTGAGCTACCACGCCGACTACCATCTAGGCTACTAATTGATTACCAAGATAGGCCAAAAGCCTAAGCTTGGGGGAATACGTATTCCCACCAACAATACATTCATGTTCACACATTTCATTCCAGTTGTCGGTGTCCACACTTTTTCATGGTATCATCCATGCTCAAATTATGTTTCTCACTTTCTTCTTGTGTGTTTGAAAAACTTTAAGACAATCCCAAAAATATGTTTCTTGCTTCTTTTTGTTTTTTCTCCCTAGTTTAAATTGTTGTAGTACTAAAAAGGAAACCCAAAAAGATTTCATTGTTCTTCTTTTACTTGTTGGGAGCTTTCCCGTGTAAATAGTTTTTCTCTTTTTTGCTTTTCCCTTTTTTGTTTGCTTGCTTTCAAAAAATCAAAAACTCCAAAAAAAATCAGTGTGTTTCTCTGAATTTCTTTTTTCTTTGATTGAATCATACCGAGGAGAAGACCATGATGAAAATGTTGAGTGGCTCTCATTTGCATTGTTGATCTAACAAATAGCCCATATTACCTTGTCTTCTCCTCTTGAATAAAATGTTTGCAGATTCCAGATTAGTCCACGGCACACTTGCACTATTATTATTTCAAATCGTTCAGTCGTGCAAGTGAAAGGCAATAATGATGATATTAGATGAAATGGCTGTGGCAGAGAGAAATGGGTATGAACTCGACTTGTTTTGTTTTTGTAAATATGTTTAACCTAGTATCCATGCTTCAGCCTATTATGATCAAACATGTTTGCAATGATAATTAGAAATTATAGTTTCTCATGCCATGCATAAGTAGCTAGGAGTGAATAATGACTTATCTTGGATATCAACATTACGCTAAAATGATTGTGGTGTAGTATGATGATATGGTATCCTCCTCTGAATGTTCGAGTGGCTTGACTTGGCGCATGTTCATGCATGTAGTTGAATCAAAACCAACATAGCCTCTATGATATTTATGTTGATGGTGTTCATATCCTACTCATGCTAGTATCCAATGTTACTTATGCATAATGCATGTTCATGAACGTTGTTGCTCTCTAGCCGACCGCTCCTCAACCTAATTGCTAGCCTTCGCCTGTACCAAGTGGGGACTCTGCTTGTACATCCAAAAACCTGAAACCCAAGTTATTCCAAATGAGTCCACCATACCTACCTATATGCGGTATTACCCTGTTGTCCTAAGTAAACTTGCATGTGCCACCTCTAGAAACTTCAAATAAATATCCTTTTTGTGCACCTAGATCGTTCATGGAACGACAGGAGGTAGTCGGTATCTTCCATGCTAAGCGGGTTATTCCCAGGTCGAGTGTTTATTCACTCGCTATCGCACGAGAAAAGGGTGGTAATAGGGATGCTCAGTCCCAAACTGCAAAAAGAAAAGAGCTTACAAATAACCAAACAAAAACTCCCAATGGAGTCATAACCTTTAAATTTCCGGTTGGGAACCGCCACTAGCGTGCTTAGCATGGAAGATACTGATAACCGACGGCCATGAATTGAATGAGAAGGGTGCATGTCTCAAAATATCATTTACCTCTGTTTTAAAAACTTGAGCTCTGGCACCTCTACAAATCACTGCTTCCCTCTGCGAAGGGACTATCCGTTTACTTTTATATTGTGTCATCACCTTCTCAAATAAGCGCCATAACTTGAGAGCACTGCTGTCATGGTGATGCATTGTGTATAGCTAATGTTGGGTGCATCATGACTGGATCTTTTCTACCATGTATTACAATGTTTAGTCGCTGCTTGAACTTTGGGGTACTTTGCATTTATCTTTTGCGATCTCAGAAAGGGAGATACCACTATTGTCATATTATATCATGGTTGTTTTGACAATGTGTTGCTATTTGAGATATCTTATTATTGCTCTCTGGTTGTTTATGTCATTGATATGAGTTAATATAATTTTTAAGAGTTATTGTCGACATGGTTAGTTATAATCCTTGCTGAAAACCTGGGTGCTGTTTAAGCTTATTTATGAAACAAGAGCAAAAGACTTCATAAAAGTTTTTCTTTTTCACTTTCAGTTTATCAACTGAATTGCTTGAGGACAAGCAAAGGTTTAAGCTTGGGGGAGTTGATACGTCTCCAATGTATCTACTTTTCCTAACGCTTTTCCTCTTGTTTTGGACTCTAATTTGCATGATTTGAATGAAACTAACCCCGGACTGATGTTGTTTTCAGCAGAACTACCATGGTGTTGTTTTTGGGCAGAAATAAAAGTTCTCGGAATGGAACGAAACTTTGGGAGGATTTTTATAACAAATAAGAGAATTTCTAGAGCCAAGAGGTACTTGAGGGGGGCACCTGGGTGGGCACAACCCACCAGGGCGCCAACCCCCAGGCACGCCCTGGTGGGTGCTGCCCATCTGGCGGCCCTGCTGACCCTCAAACCGATGCTATAAAATCCCATATTTCTAGAAAAAAATAGAGGGAGAAAGAATTATTGGGTTTCGCGAGTTGGAGCCGCCGCCGTCTCCTGTTCTTCATCGGGAGGCAAGATCTGGAGTCCGTTTGGGGCTCCGGAGAGGGGGATCTTCGATCATTGTCATCACCAACACATCTCGATCGCCAATTCCATGATGCTCCCTACCGGGAGTGAGTAATTCCTTCATAGGCTCGCTGGTTGGTGAGGAGTTGGATGTGATTCATCATGTAATCGAGTTAGTTTCGTTAGGGCCACTATGTTCTGAGATTGATGTTGCTATGACTTTGCCATGCTTAATGCTTGTCACTTTGTGCCCGGGTGCCATGATTTCAGATCTGAACCTTTTATGTTATCACCATTATATCCATGTTCTAGATCCGATCTTGCAAGTTATAGCCACCTACTACGTGTTATGATCCGGCAACCCCGAAGTGACAATACTCGGGACAACTCACGGTGATGACCGTAGTTTGAGGAGTTCATGTATTCACCATGTGCTAATGCTTTGTTCCGGTTCTCTATTAGAAGAATATCCCTTAGTTTCCAATAGGTCCCCACTGCCACGAGAGGGTAGGACAAAAGATGTTATGCAAGTTCTTTCCATAAGCACTATGACTATTTACAAAATACATGCCTATATTATATTTATGACCTGGAGCTAGTGCGTATCGCCCTAGGTTATAACTGTCTCATGATGAATATCATCCAACGAGTCACTGATCCAATGCCTATGAATTTATCTTATAATGTTCTTGCTAAGTTACTACTATTGCTACTGCTATAGTTACTGCTACAATATCACTGCTATCACTATTACTGTTACCATTACTACTGCTGCTATCATCAAAACTATCATACTACTGCGCTATTAATAACTTTGCTATAGATAATTAATCTCCGGGTGTGGTTGAATTGAAAACTCAGCTACTAGTACCTTCAAATATTCTTTGGCTCCCCTTGTGTCGAATCTATAAATTTGGGTTGAATACTCTACCCGCGAAAACTGTTGCGATCCCCTATACTTGTGGGTTATCAAGATACACACCAGCCCCCATCACGCATCTTCTATGGATCCCGGGGCATCTCTCAAGAGGAAAGAGCCCGGGAGCCGCCGCAATCTTGTCCCAAGGATCCTGAAGAAGTGGAAGTGGATTGCTGTGGATGAGTAAGTACCTTGCGCTCCTCTTCGCTCTTGCATATCGTGTCTTCGCATGACTTTTGCCACTCAGGACTCCTTTCGTGGAGGGGGCGAGCACGTCCCGACCGCTACCTCCGGAGGGCACCAGTCCTCCCGCGGCCTTAAGCCTCATGAGCTGGGCAGTTGCGCCTAAGGTGGCGCCTGTACCCAAGCCAGGGCCATCCCTGGAGGTCCGTGGGCCTGCGTTCCCGGTGTCCTTCTTCAGGAGCGGTCTATGGGGCGAGGGGGGCCGTACCAAGGGCTCTCCCGCTGATCCTTGCTGGTAACTGGGCGCCCTGCGGGGCAGCACCATCCTTAAGCTATGGGGCGAGCCTACGCTGGGCCCCATCTCGGGATGCAGGAGCAGGTGAGGGAGCTCCATCCCTCGGGCCCCTGCCGGAGGTGGGCGAGTCCTCGCACGCCTCTCCAGCTAATTAGGGCGCGGAGGAAAGCCTCAGCCGGGCGTTGGAGCTCGATCACAGGCGTAGCGCCATTCGGCATGACCTTCTTCAAGAGGCATCGAGCGCGCTGGGGCGCCTCAGGGCGGAGCTTGATGACGTTGATGCCCACCTCGAGGCATAGCACCTGCGTCTGGCGCGCGAATGGCGCCAACTACAAGTCGCCATCAAATTCGGTCGCCTGCAGTGTGAGCATGCCCGAGCGGAGGCGGAGGGGCCCCTGGCCACGGGAAGGGAGGCTCGTGATCACGCCCTAGAGGAAGCCCGAGCCGCGGATCATCGACGCGAGGCACCGAAGGAGTGCGAGAGGGAGCTCCAAGCTTCAAATTCCATCCTCGAGCAACAAGTCCGGCGCGCGCGGCCCCGCTAGCTACCGCGGTGGTTGGGTTGCTTACGAGCGAGGCGAGGCCCCACACTCATGAAGACATGCTGGCGCTAGAGGTGCTAGAGCTAAGCCTGGAGCGCGAGTAGCTGGAAGTGATGGATTGCCAAGTGGCCGCTGTCGAGGATGCACTCGCTTCTCGGGTGGCGAAGATCCAGCGAGAGGTCAACGAGAAGGTGGCGGGGATCCGCAGGACCCTTGCGAGGAATATCACTGGAAGCTGAAGCTCTAGGAGGCTCGCTTCCGCACATGATGCGTGGAGCTACAGGGCAAGGCTGATGCCCTCAAGGAGAAGCTAGCTGCAGCGGAGAAGCGTGAGAGGGCCGCTGGGGCAGCTCGGGCTACTGCTGAGGCCGTGCTGTCGTTCCTTCATCAGCAGGTAGAAGGTGTTTCTTTCCTCATAGAGAAAGCCTCGGACGAAGCGGGCCGCTGCCGAGTGCTGTAGCATGAGCGCTCCCTGATGTTTGAGGCCCTCGGGCGCAGGGCCAACCAAGCCCTGAGCAGCATTTGCAACGAGAACGTCTCCCGCCCGCTTGATGTTGATGATGCTGGCTACCTCTGCTTCTTCACCCAAGTCATGGCTCGCCTTGATGGCGCGCCGACTCATCAAAGAGAGGAGCTGCGACCTTCTTGGGCGCGCGTTCCCGCGCGTCTTCAGCCACCTTCTTTGCTCCGATCCTGACTTTGACTTTGATGCCGCGATAGCCCCCGTACCTGGAGCAATCCATGGCGTCCTGGGGAGTTGGGTGGAAGATCACGTGGACGACCCGATCACGGAACTCACCCCTGCCGATGATGCAGTCGCGCCCGCGGCCGAAGAAGGCGGAGCTGACAATGACGATGACGGCAGCGAAGACGATGATAGCTCATCTCGCTAGGCTTGCTTTCCCTATTTTCCTGTCATGACTTTGAATGTGACCCTGCGTGGATGCGTAAGCGTTTTTGGAAGAACTTTCTCTGTGATGTATTGAGTGGTATTTGCACTCCCTGTTGTCGCCCCTCTTTTTTACTTTTTGTGCACTTGCGACCCCTGAGTAGGGGGCCCATCATTATCATACCTGGTCATGGTGTCTGATTCAAGATCCGGAAGTGGGCGCCTGTAGAGGTCCCTGGGCAGTGCGCGCTTGCCAGCTCGCTCGAGAGCGCCATGTGATGGCCTAGAGAGGCGTGCGGGCGGGCAAGGCCAAAGCTGCTATGGCCTGGGCCCTTAGGGCGTCTTTAGCGCCGCCAGGCAACCCAAGCATGCGCACCATGCCCAGCCCCCACTTGCAGGGTGCGATGGAGTGAGCCACAGGTACTCGCAATCTTTCACAAAGATGGAAACCAATGAAGGGAGAACAGCTAGAAAAAAAAAAGAAAAACCAGGAACTCCCCCCTTCTCAACAAAACGCAAGAGCTGCAAGATTACTCCAAGAAGTAGAAAATTCGATTACAAGAAAAAGCCAAGAACAACCACGTCCGGCACCTATGCTAGTCTTCTAATCTTCCCTCCAGTGCGGAGCATGGGGCTTCCACTAGGTGTGAGCATAGTCACTGGGGGACTATGCCGTTCGCCAGCATGGAGCATGGGGCTTCCACTGGATGTGGGCTTATTCATTGGGGGACCGTGTCATCTACCAGCGCGGAGCATGGGGCTTCCACTAAGACGTGGGTGGGAGCCCTCGTGAGGCTCAAGGGTAGCTTAGGAGACTCCGGGGCGTGTACAACCCCACTCATTATTACATGAGAGTGTCACGGGTGGAGACTTGGGTCGGCATAAGGCAGCCGCCTGCTTCCCTATCGGGGACCCCGCGCCTTGCCCCGGGCCGCGCACCGGCGCGCCAGTGCGCCAGCAGCCCTGGGCAGGGCCCCTGAACTAGTGACCACCAGCGAACGTGCCACCATGTTGGCCGCGGCCACCTGGTCGGCTTGCAATGCCCGTTTCCGGGCTCCTCCTGAGCCCCTTTGGCCTCCCGAGCGCTTGGGGCCCTCGCAAGGCTGTCTGGCCTCACGGGCTCCTCAAGCCTTCAAGCCCCGTCCTGGTCCAAGGTGCCACCTCGTCGGGTGTGCCCCCGCATGCACAGTCTGCTTGCTGTCTGGCGGGCATTCCACCGGGCGCAAGTCTCCTACCTCTAAAGTTACCAAAAAGGATGTTTCGAAAGCATTTGTCTCAGCAATTAAGGCCCTGCACGCAGCCCCCAGGCCTCGATAGGCCTCTCAGTCACGGGGGCCGCACTAGCGACAACCTGCGTTCCACCGACCCACGGGATCCTCGGACTTGCCGGCCACCGCCTTGCCGTCGCGTCATGATGGCCAGGAGGCAGCCCACCGAGACGTCCCTCACAGGCGGCCGCTTACGCCACCTGCCGCCCGAGGAAGAGCCTCACCCGCCTTCTTTCTGCTGCCCATCCCTCCGGGTGCTTTTCCTACACAGACGCAGGAAGGGCATGCCCGGGTCTGCAACAAGGGTCGAGGCATAGGCGGGGGACAGAGGGGGTCCGCACCCCCGCAAGCGATGTCGAGCAGCTCAGCGACCCGGTCGACCCAAGCGGCGCGATCACACTCGGTGGGGCGGTAGCACAGCAATTCGCGCGCCGCGAGGAGCGCGGCTTGCACGCCTGTTAGCCTCCGACGGGCGCGGTGAGGTGGCGGTGAACCCCATTGTAAGCGATAGTACGCAAGGGAAGACAGGGCACGCCGAGGAATGCCGCGGCGGGAAGGTGCCATACGATCGGAGTGCACAGCCCACTGCTTGGTGCGGGCCTGTTTGGATCTCATCATGGCCAAGCGAAGATGAAACGCGGCTGGTGGAGAGGCAGGGCTTCGACACACCCCTACCTGGCGCGCCAAATGTTAGATTCGGGGCTCTGCAGACCCAAGAAAGGTTCAAACTCTACGGCATGTGCGAAGAACTCAACCTATCCAGCCTACTAGCTCACCGCCCCATGGTCTAGCTCAATTCACATGAACAAGGAAGAAAGAGAACACGACAGTTTACCCAGGTTCGGGCCACCTTGCGGTGTAAGACCCTACTCATGCTTTTGTGGTGGATTGAAGGATGAACTAGTACAAGGGATGAACAACCTCGCGAGGTTCGAGGGAGAGGGAAATGAGTCGACCCCTTCTACGATGGTGGCTAACCTATACTTATAGTGGCCTCAGTCCTCTTCCCCCAAAACATAGGCGGGAAGGGATCCCAAGTGGCCAATTTGAAAGGAGACAACTAGTATGTCTTATCTTGATGAAAGGTGGTCTTCGCCTGCAAAGCTTCTGGTCGTGACGTAGCGGTGGGCTCGGCGATGACATCCATTCTACCGTGCTGGTGGCCTTGGTCATGTTGCACCAGAATGGAAACCTTTGCAAGATTCCTCGGGAACCCGCGCCTGTCCTTGCCTCCTTAGCACCAAAGAGGAAACTGCCTCCTCTACGCCCGCGGGCGCCCGCCTGCCTTGGTCGTCATGGCTTCGGTCATGGTAGCCTCATGAGGCAGGGTACTTTCATAGAAATCTCCACTCCTCGGGAGGCCGCTCCTTCAGGAGGTATTGACATCGTCCGCATCGTGATGCTTGGCCCCTCGCGAGGGTCTTGTCTTGGTGGTCTTATAGATGGGCCATACCAGGTCATTGATGGAGCCTTGCGGTGGGCTGCAGGCAGGCTAGTCTGGGTACCATGGTTCCCAGAATGCCGAAAGTTTCCTCTTTGGTGCTAAGGAGGGAAGGACAAGCGCGGATTCCCAAGGAATCTGGCAAAGGTTTCCATTCCGGTGCAATGAGACCAAGGCCGCCAGCACGGTAGGACGGATGTCATCGCTGAGCCCACCGTTGCATCACGACCAAAAGCTTTGCAGGTGAAGACCACCTTTCATCAGGATAAGATGTACTACTTGTCCCCTTTCAAATTGGCCACTGTGGGATCCCTTTCCGCCTATGTTTTGGGGGAAGAGGACTGATGCCCCTATAAATATAGGTTAGCCACCACCATAGAAGGGGTCGACTCAGTCCCTCACCCCTGGACCTCGCGAGGTTGTTCATCCCTTGTACTAGTTCATTCACAGCCCCTTGTGAGGCTAATCCACCACAAAGCAGGAGTAGGGTCTTAAACTGCAAGGTGGCCCGAACCTGGTTAAGCTGTTGTGTTCATCTTCTTGCTTGCTCACACATTTCAGGCTAGGCTGTGGGGCATTGAGCTGGTAGGCTGGATAGGTTGAGTTCTTCGCACACGCCCTAGAGTTCGAACCTTTCTTGGGTCTGCAGAGCCCTGAATCTGACATTTGGCGCACCGGGTAGGGGGCATGTCTAAGCTCAACCTCTTCATCAATCGTGCTCTACTCGCACTTCACGACTCTCATTGCGGGCGCCGTTCCGCCCGACGGGCCGTGGGGCGCTTACGGAGGCACTGCGAGCCACCAGGCCTTCACCCCAACCTGCAGCGGGTGCAGTGTCCGCAGAAGTTCAGTCCGGCTCTGCCCCCGCGGTACAACGGCATGAGGGACCCTGAGGAGTTCCTCCGGTTGTACGGCAGGCCATCGGGAAGGTAGGCGGCAACGACAAGTTCATGGCGAACTGGCTCCCTAAGGCCCTCATGGGCGTTCCATGCTCTTGGATGGTCAGCCTGCTAGAGTCTTCAGTGGCCTCTTGGGAGGAGCTGCGCGGTTGTTCATCGCGCGCTTCGCGGCGCTAGTGCCCCACGTTGTTGTGTCCATCCTCGGTGGGCCGCAGGCGTCATCCTTGAGCCATCTTGTCAAGCAACTCCTTCATCAGCTAGGAGCTACCCGGCTACAGCAGGGGGCTCCTCCAGGACGTGGTGTGTCGGATACCGCCGTCACTTTCGATTCCAGGGATCACCCCAGGAGCACGGTCGGCGCCGGCACGCTCTCCATGCTCTACACACCAACCCTTAGCAATGCCGCGGTGACCAGGACCGTCATCGACGATAGTGCTGGCCTCAACATCCTCTCCATGGAAATCTTCGATCTGCTTCAATTGGTCTACGACTAGCTCGCCCCACCATCCCTTCTCAGGGGTGGTCGACGGCTCCACTATCCCCCTGGGGCAGATCCGCCTCCCTACACCTTCGGCAGGCGCTACAACTACCGCACCGAGCTCATTCACTTCGACGTCACCCGCATCGGCCTCCCGTACAATGCCATCCTTGGGTATCCGGCCCTTGCCAAGTTCATGGCGGTGACACACCCTGGCTACAACATGGTCAAGATGCTAGGGAGTAGTGGCGTCATCATCGCGGCGGGGGACACCAAGGATGCATTCCTGGCCTTCAAGCTCGCTTTCAAGGCCGCGTAAGCTGTACGAGCACACACTGGAGACACTCTAGAGATCCCGAAGGCCGCACCCACAAAGAAGAAGCAATTGTTCTCTCAAGACCGAGCCAAGACAAAGCAGGTACCCGTTGAGGGAGTCCTGGATTAGGGGCTATACGGACAGCCGGACTATATACTTTGGCCCGACTGTTGGACTGTGAAGATACAAGACTCAAGACTTCATCCCGTGTCCGGATGGGACTCTCGTTTGCGTGGAAGACAAGCTTGGCGATTCGGATGTTAGATCTCCTTCTTTGTAACCGACTCTGTGTAACCCTAGCCCTCTCCGGTGTCTATATAAACCACAGGGTTTAGTCCGTAGGACAGGGAACAATCATAATCATCATAGGCTAGCTCCTAGGGTTTAGCCTCTACAATCTCGTGGTAGATCAACTCTTGTAATAGTCAAATCATCAAGATCAATCAAGCAGGAAGTAGGGTTTTACCTCCATCGAGAGGGCCTGAACCTGGGTAAAACATCGTGTCCCCTGCCTCCTGTTACCATTAGCCTTAGACACACAGATCGGGACCCCCTACCCAAGATCCGCCGGTTTTGACACCAACATTGGTGCTTTCATTGAGAGTTCCTCTGTGTCGTCGCTGCAAGGCTCGATGGCTCCTTCAATCATCAACAACAACGCGGTCCAAGGTGAGACTTTTCTCCCCGGACAGATCTTCTTGTTCGGCGGCTTCGCACTCCGGGCCAATTCACTTGGCCATCTGGAGTAGGTCGACAGCTACGCCCCGGGCCATCAGGTCAGGTTCGGAAACTTGAACTACACGGCCGATATCCGCGGAGACTTGATCTTTGACAGATTCGGGCCTTTGCCAGGAGCGCCGAACAGTCACGACGAGCACGGCTTAGACCTGCTGTCAGGCAATACTCGGGATATCACACCTGCAATTGCTCCGAACCTAAATCCGGGGAAGATCGCGTCGTCTGAGGACGGGTGGATGGACCCTGCCCCGGAGGCCGCACACTCATCGGCGGTAGAGCCGAACACAGACTCCACCCCCAAGGAGGTCTGTGCCACCGGACCCCCGGACTTGTGTCCGGCTATAGGTTCCAGACCGCGCGCCCCCGAGCCTACCGAATCCGGTTGGGCTCCAGTAATGGAGTTCACCGCTGCGGATATCTTCCAGCACTCGCCCTTTGGCGACATGCTGAAATCATTAAAGTCTCTATCGGCATAAACAACACTCACACTTACCATCGACCCAATAGTTGGTGGGTTCCACCTCACACGAGCCCCTATGGGCATAAACAACAGCCCAAACTTGCTGCGCCAGGACACAATCCACCAGATAGGTATTGAACACTCGAGGATCAAACCACTAAAAACATCTTCTAAAAGATGTCGTTCCAGGTGTAAAGGCCAAGTCTTACAGGCCCACCACCCCGGAGGTTGTATTCGGATCACCAAACAAACACCATACCGAAGAGTAAGTCTTCGACATTGTCCCCTTATGCAGTAACTACTATATACTACCGGGACGAACCGCGTTGGCTCGACTCAACGTGGTACCATATCATGCCAAACCCACGTGACATGGTCACAATTATGGGCAAGGCCGAACTCCACCCCGAGATTGGTAAGTATACCGCCGCTGAGGTAGCGAGTTGTGCCCTTCTATCGAACTTCGATTCGACAACCAACCCCCCGGACCCCAACAGAGGAGTCCGAGCTACTTTCCGGCATGATAGCCGGGCTCGACCAGGCTCCGATCAAGCACCCACGGTTCAACCACCCTATGACACGCAACCGCCTCTAAACATTTTTCTTTACAGGCTCACTTTTGCGCAGAACAGGACTGGCGACATGGAATCAGCTCGGACGCACAAGGCGAGAATATGTAAATATCCCCCAAGAAGACAGTTCAGATACACTTCGGATCCGCACGCAGCTTCCTCCCGTCCGGCCGTGACAGGTTCCGCCAGCATACCTCTTTTCATAGCATAAACCATATTCATACGCATAGACATGTCACTTCACTACAACACGTAGAGCTAAATGACACTTACCGGCCATCATTCCTCATTGACGCCTTTTTCGTCATAACAGCACTCACACATAGTGTCATGCCCCACCATGCCAGGGGCTTCATTGTCCAAATAATATGGCAACAAAGTCCGGCCACCCTCTCGGTCGCTCGCCACCCCGAACTTATAGCACTATATGCATTAGCTCCGAATCATGTCTTGGATCATTAGTTGGGTTTGCCCGGCTCCCATTTTTTGGTACCTTACGTTCCGCTCCATCGGCTAAGGTAGCGCTGGGAGAACTACTGCGATTGTGTCCCGGTTCTTCCGGACGAGCACCTCAGTAGAGAAAGCTGAAAACTGACTGTCATGATACGGCGAGAGCTGGTCAGCTGTTCGAGAGGTTGTAAAATCTTTAAGGATTTATTCCGCACAATGCTATAACAAATGTAGAGTGCGACGGATCGGTCTTCCGATCAGGCATTGTTAGAGCCCCTCATATGGTCTTCCGAACACCAGGGGCTGCGCCTACCATACTCGAATTCCTATGGCTAAGTGAGAGTGATAAAGCCCTATAGTCTGATTGCCTGGTTCTGTGATGAACACCTCCTTCAAGGACCTAAAAATGGGATAAAGAGTGTTCATGTATGTCCCGAACACCCCCGTACTTTCTACGTGGGGGCAGAAGCCGATGACTGGCCAACTCTCAGGATTCATATATACTAAACGGCCGCACAGGAAGGAAAAACTTTTATATAACAAGCAATAAATAATAACGGTGCCAGTATCCCGCATTACAAAGGACAACATGACTGCCTTCAGGGAAATATATTGTCTTTGGTACATTGTTCCGCCACAAGGCGGGCTCCTTTCAGGACACCATCATAATATAATTCGGGCTTGCGGTGCTGCTTACCCTCCAGTGGTCCCTCAGTCATCAGCTTTTCAGCATCAAGCTTCCCCCAGTGCACCTTCGCACGGGCAAATGCCATGCGTGCACCTTCTATACAGACTAACCGCTTAATGACTTCGAGCCGAGGGCAAGCACCAACAATCCGCTTCACGAATCCGAAGTAACTGCTTGGAATTGGCTCAGCGGGCCACAGCCGGACAACTAAGTCCTTCATGGCTAGTTCGGCCGCCTGGTGCAGTTCGATCAGCTGCTTCAACTGATCGACAAAGGGCACCGGATAATTCGGCGCCAAATACTGCGACCAGAAATGCTTCTCCGCAGACTTCTTCTCTTCAGCCCGGTAGAATTGGGCAGCATCAGATATGCTGCATGGCAAGTCTGAGAACGCCCCTGGAGAAACAAGAATTCACTTTGTCACTTTGAATTTCTCCTGTTACTATATAAAAATCGCTTTGCGTAAAAAAGCTTTACCAGCCGCAATCCTCCTCGCCTCCTAAATGTCCTTCAGGGCACCTCGGGCTTCCTCCTGAGCATCATTTGCGGCTTGGAGAGCTTGGGCGAGTTTGGATTCTTTCCCTGCTAGACTCTGCTCCAAGGTCTCACTTTTCTTCACGGCCTCCTGGAGCTCTCGTTCAGCTTCAATGACCCTGGCCTCATGCTTCTCGCGAAGAGCCTGCTCCGCGGCGGCCTTCTTGTCGGCTTCGGCCACAGCCTTCTTCAGTGCCTCAATTTCGGCATTTGCTCCTAGAGCACGCAATACAAATATTTTCATCAGGCACAACTACTCATTAGTGCTTAACTTATCAAAAGGTTTCGACATACCTTGCTTGTCCTCCAGTTGCTTCTTCACTCGGCCAAGTTCTTCTTCGGCCCGTTCCAGACTCTGCTTTAGTCTGGAAACCTCCGCAGTATGAGAGGAGGTCGTCGCTACAAACGCCTGTTTTCAAACAAAGAGATATATGTCATCAACCGAGTCTCCTGCGAAGCGGAAATTTGATCCCCTGTCCGGCTCTCTCTCTTTTTCACCGGACAGTGCATCAGGGGCTACCGTTCATACTATGACAATCTTCAAAGGTTCCTAAAAGCATAACTCAAAGCCTTTTATAAGGCTAAGGCATGATTCATTCAGTCCGCTCTCAGCGAACTGGATCTTTTCAATCACCGCACCCATGAGGGCGCGATGTTCATCGATGATGGACGCATTCTTTAGCGCTGTCGATAGGCCGCCCTACAACTCTGCTTGGATAGAGGTTGTTGGCGGAGCGGGCTTGCCTCCCTCCATCAAAGGGGGCTGCCCGCCTGATCCTGGAGCTTCAAAGGTCTCCAGGACCGTGTCCGGTTGTGGGCTGAACCTAAAATCACCCCCGCCGTCGATGTTCATGGGAACTGTTGCCCCCATGTATCCGGCCCCAGAGGTGTGCCCTCCCTGGTCTGGGTCCTGCTGAGACGACACCTCGGTGTCACGCCCAGGCTTCAGGGAAGGGGCCTTCAGAGGCATCTCGCTCTCCAGGGCATCTGAGCTCAGCGAATCCTCCGAGGAGGACTGTTCGGCGCGGGACCTCGCCGGGCTGCACAAAGTAGGGTGCAAGTTAAAATATTGCACCTTAGTAATCCTGGGCGTTTAGGCGTATTCGGATTTTGTGTACTCACGATTTTACCAGGGGTTGGGCCCTGGGATCCCACTCCGGGCTACTATTGGTAGCCATGGTGGACACCTCTCGAAGGGGATTCTTTCCCCTCTTCGGCGATTCGACCTCCAAGGATGAGGAGGCCGTCCTTTTCTTCCCTCCCCCCATGGAGGACTCGTCTTCTTCCTCCTCCTCTTCGTCTTCGGAGGAAGGATGGGCACTAGAGTCTTCGGATTTTGTGTCCAAAGCACCACGGCGACGGGGGCTGCTCCGGGTCTCCTTGGCCTTCTTGGAGGCCTCTTTCTTCGGCGCCTTGTAAGGCGCCGGGACCAGCATCTTTGTCAGAAGAGGTCCTGTCGGTTCCTCTGGCAGCAGGGCCAGACAATGTATCCGGCCCACCTTCTTCGTCCATTCCTGGGATAATTGCGGAAAGCATGATAAAGCGTCTCCCTCGGGATATGCCAGCTAAACATGGATAGACAAAACATAGCGATAACTTACCGGGCTTGCGGGGCGGGATAGTTGATACCCGCGGTCCTTGGCGGAGCCCGGCCACGGTTTGCCGGACTTGAAGAGCACCTTCTAGATGTCCTTGTGTGAGGAGTCGTAGTGCTCCCATAGGGTCTGGTGCTCGGCCAGGTCGTATTCCCACAAATTACAGGCTCGGTGCTGGCAAGGGAGAACCAGGCGAATTAACATCACCTGGACTACATTGACGAGTTTGACATCCTTGTCTACCACACCCTTGACGCGTGTTTGGAGCACCAACAGCTCATCGGATGAGGACCAGTTCAGGCCCTTCTTGGGCCAGGACGTGAGCCGCAAGGGGGCTCCGGATCTGAATTCGGGAGCAGCGACCCACTTTTTACCGCGCGGCTCGGTGATATAGAACCACTGCTGCTGCCACTAATCATTGAAGGTGCCTGTTGGCCATGTGACCTTGGGCATCTTGCTCACCATGGCACCGCTGCACTCAGCGTGCTCGCCGTTCACCACCTTGGGCTTCACATTGAAGATCTTCAGCCATAAGCCGAAGTGGGGCGAAATACGGAGAAAGGCCTCACACACGATGATAAACGTCGAGATGTTAAGGAAAGAATTAGGGGACATATCATGAAAATCAATCCCGTAATAATACATGATGCCGCGAACAAATAGGTGAAGGGGAAACCCGAGCCCACGGACAAAATGAGGAAGAAACATGACCCTCTCATGGGGCTCCGGATTGGGGACGATCTGTCCCGCCGTCGGAAGACGGTGGCCGATTTTCTTGGCCAGGTACCCGGCCTCTCGAGGCCTTTTGATATCCTTCTCCCGGACGGTAGAGGCCATCCATTTGCCTCCTGCTCCAGATCCGGACATCTTCGAAGAACCTCTTTTTGGTGGAGGAGACGAGTGCTTGGGCGCTAGGGCTCGAGCGAAGGGGAATGGACGAGCAGAAGGGAGAGGCATGTGTAAAGAAGAAGAGGCCTTATCTCTTTATAGAGGCAATAAAAACTTTTTCGCCTCCCTACTTGCCTGGTGAAACCTGCTCGTTCCCCACTCGCCGCGATTGGTGGTACGATTGGGCTACCCGCGCTCATAATGATGAAAGCCCCATGATAAGGGGAACACAAACTCTGCTTCGACAAGACGTGCCCGAGAAACCGCCTCGCAATATGTGCGGTGGCTGGCTGTGGGAAAACGGTTCAATAATGACTCGACCATGGTGTGAGGTCACGTTATTTAAAGATGTCAGGATATTATGTTTGTGAAATATCATTCTCTCTACGATGGCATGTGAAAATCATCTTGCAGAGTCGGACACAATTTAAGTGTTCAAGGATTACTTTGGAGTATTCGGAGATGGAACCCACCTTGCAATGCCGAAGACAATCTACGTGCCGGACTCATCGTCATTGAAGCCTGGTTCAGGGGCTATTGAGGGAGTCCTGGATTAGGGGGTATCCGGACAGCCGGACTATATACTTTGGCCGGACTGTTGGACCGTGAATATACAAGACTCAAGACTTCGTCCCGTGTCCGGATGGGACTCCTTTGCGTGGAAGACAAGCTTGGCGATTTGGATGTTAGATCTCCTTCTTTGTAACCGACTCTGCGTAACCCTAGCCCTCTCCAGTGTCTATATAAACCGAAGGGTTTAGTCCGTAGGACAGGGAACAATCATAATCATTATAGGCTAGCTCCTAGGGTTTAGCCTCTACGATCTCGTGGTAGATCAACTCTTGTAATACTCATATCATCATGATCAATCAAGCAGGAAGTAGGGTTTTACCTCCATCGAGAGGGCCCAAACCTGGGTAAAACATCGTGTCCCCTGCCTCTTGTTACCATTAGCCTTAGACGCACAGATCGGGACCCCCTACCCGAGATCCGCCGGTTTTGACACCGACACCCGTGACGATGGAGGTTCGGGCCCCACATTCACTATAGGTGTCGGCCTCCCCTGGATCAGGAAGAGGCGTTGGTCAGCTTCCTTCGTGCAAACAAAGATGTGTTTGCTTGGGAGGCAACGGACTTGGTCGGAGTTCCGCGGGATGTGATTGAACACCACCTCATGCTGTGCCCCAGGGCGCGCCCAGTAAAGCAGAAGGCGAGGCGGCAGGCCCAAGAAAAGCAATCATTCATCATCCACTAGGTTCGCAAGCTGCAAGAAGCCGATGTCATTCGAGAAGTGTGGCACCTGGATTGGCTGGCCAACTAGGTCATCGTCCCCAAGAAGGGTGGGAAGGAGCGCATGTGTGTCGACTTCACGAGTCTTAACAAGGCGTGCCCTCAGGACCTATTCTATCTTCCGCGCCTTGATTAGATCATTGACTCCACCGCTGAGTGCAACTTGCTGTGCTTCCTGGACGCTTTCTCGGGCTACCACCAGATCAAGATGGCGGTGCAGGACGTCGAGAACATAGCCTTCCTTTCCCCGTGCAGGGTGTACTCCTACACCTGCATGCCCTTTGGGCTATGGAATGCTGGTGCAACCTTCTAGCGATTGATGCACATCGCTCTGGGCCAGCAGCTCCTTAGGAACGCTGAGGCATACGTCGAAGACATAGTGGTCAAGTCGCGGGAGGCAAGGACCCTTGTCGGAGACCTGGAAGAAACATTTGCCAACCTGCGCAAGGTAAACCTGTGGCTCAATCTGGAGAAATGCGTGTTCTGTGTCCCGTCCGGCAAGTTGCTGGGTTTTCTGGTGTCACACAGAGGGATCGAGGCTAACCATGAAAAGGTCAAGGCAATAGAAAGGATGAGCCCGCCACAGACCCTCAAGGAAATACAGAAGCTCGCGGGCTGCATAACCTCGTTGGGGTGCTTCATGTGCAAGCTTGGCGAGCGTGCCCTCCCGTTCTTCAAGCAGATGAAAAGAAAGGGCCCCTTTGAGTGGACTCTAGAGGCCGAGGCAGCCTTCCAGGACCTCAAGAGGTACCTAACGAGCCTGCCCATGATGGTGGCGCCTTGCCCTCTTGAGCCCTTGGTGCTTTACATGGCCACCACGCCCCACTTGGCTAGTGTAGCACTCGTGGTAGTCAGGGAGGAGCGGCAGGCGTGGGTGGGCGGCGTAGCGCCCCGCGTACAGTCGTGCCCTCACTGCCTCAGGATGGTGCTCCTGAGGCCTCCACTGCTTCATCGGACGGGAAGGCTCCCAAGGCCCCCTCGTCTCAAGCGGAGTGGGATGCTGTCGACACCTCTTCCCTCATTGAGCACCCCATGTACTTCGTCAACATGGTGCTACGTGACGCGCATGCTACCCCATGCCACAAAAGCTCCTGCTCGCGCTCCTCGTCGCCTCTAGGAAACTGCGCCACTATTTCCAAAGCCACGCCATCAAGGTCGTCTCCTCGTACCCCCTGGAGAAGGTGCTCCATAGCCCCAATGCCACAGATAGGGTTGCCGAGTGGAACATCGAGCTGCAGGCATTCCAGCTAGAGTTAAGCCCCACCAGGGCCATCAAGGGCGCGACCCTCGGTGACTTCATGCTGGAATGGATTAATAACCCTGGCCGGGGGATGGGTGAAGACCACTCCCTCGCGCCCGGAGATGAGGCGCCCGATGGCTGGGTCATGCACTTCTGTGGCACGTTCGTGCACCAGGGCGCGGGGCTGGAGCTGTACTCATCTCGCCGACCCAAGACAAGCTATGCTACGCCGGGCAGCTCTGCTTTCAGCATGGCGAGAAGGTCTCCATTAACATCGCAGATTATGAGGGTCTGATCACTGGCCTTGATGACCCACAAGTATATGAGATCAATTGTAGCCTTTTCAATAAGTAAGAGTGTCGAACCCAACGAGGAGCAGAAGGAAATGACAAGTGGTTTTCAACAAGGTAATGTCTGCAAGTGCTGAAATTGTAAGTAACAGAGCAGTTTGATAGCAAGATAATTTGTAATGAGCAAGTAACGGTAGTAGTAACAAAAGTGCAGCAAGGTAGCCCAATCCTTTTGAGGCGAAGGATAGGCCAAAACAGTCTCTTATGATAGGCAAAGTGTTCTTGAGGGTACACGGGAATTTCATCTAGTCACTTTCATCATGTTGGTACAATTCATGTTCGCTACTTTGATAATTTGGTATGTGGGTGGACCGGTGCTTAGGTACTGTTCTTACTTGAACAAACCACCTACTTATGATTAACCCCCTCGCAAGCATCCACAACTACGAGAAAAGTATTAAGAATAAATTCTAACCATAGCATTAAACTTTTGGATCCTGTCACTCTCGCAACCCATCATCTAATAACTTCCCCACAATGCATTCCCTTAGGCCCAAATATGGTGAAGTATCATGTATTCGATGTTCACATGACACCACTAAGGGAATCACAACATACATATCATCAAAATATTGAACACATATCTTGTTCACATGATTACTTGCAACATGATTTCTCTCATGACCTCAAGAACAAAAGTAACTAATCACAAATGATAATCATGCTCAAGATCAGAGGGGTATTAAATAGCATAATGGATCTGAACATATAATCTTCTACTAAATAAACCATATAGTAATCAACTACAAGATGTAATCAACAATACTAGTCACCCACAAGCACCAATCTATAGTTCCGGTACAAAGACTGAACACAAGAGATGAACTAGGGTTTGAGAGGAGATGGTGCTGTTGAGGA
The DNA here is from genome assembly GCF_002162155.2 of Triticum dicoccoides. Classification (NCBI taxonomy): domain Eukaryota; kingdom Viridiplantae; phylum Streptophyta; class Magnoliopsida; order Poales; family Poaceae; genus Triticum; species Triticum dicoccoides. The sequence continues at coordinate 362,377,660 of NC_041391.1, read as the reverse complement.
TGATGATGGAGATTGTCCTCCCAAGATGGGAGAGTTGTTGGTGATGATGATGACGATGATTGCCCCCTCAAGGAGGGAAGTTCCCCCAACGGAATCGCTCCGCATGAGGGCAAAAGTGCTCCTGCCCAAGTTCCGCCTCGAGAAGGCGACACTTCGTCCCGAAAGTCCTCCTCCTATTTTTTTCTAGGTCAAAAAGACTTATATACCAGAAGATGGACACCGGAGGTGGGCTGGGCTGAGCACAACCCACCAGGGCGCGCCTAGGGGCCTGGCGCGCCCTAGTGTCTTGTGCTTACCAGGTGGCCCCCTCCATTAGTTATTTGCTATAGTATTTCTTATTTATTCCATAAAAAATCCTCGTGAAGTTTCAGCTCATTTGGAGTTGTGCAGAATAGGTGGCCTGACATAGCGTTTTCCAGATTTCCAGCTGCCGGAATTCTCCCTCTTTGCGTGTACCATGCATATTATGAGAGAAACGGCATTAGAATTACTCCAAACAGCATTATTATTCATAAACCATTATAAATAATAGTAGGTAAACATGACGCAAAATGGACGTATCAAATCCCCCAAGCTTAGACCTCACTTGTCCTCAAGGGAAAACCAAAATAAAAACATGCCCACATGCTTAGAGAGAGAGAGGTGCTGATAAAAACAAAATGCGTACATAGAAGCATCATGTAAATTATTATAACAACAACAAACTTTAACATAAAGATTTTATCATATAACTTTCATCATAGACCTCTCATGAATAAGTGAAAATTCATGACAACATCGAAATATAAAGTATAAACTCTATTGGAAACCAACAAACTATGTTCTCAGTCAACTTTGCAACTACAATTCATCATCTTTTCGGGAAGGGTCACGTATCAGAGCCTTTAGGCAAGTCCACATACTCAACCATCATATAGCTTCTATGATTGCTAACACTCACCACGTACACATGAGCAAAACATTTCAACCGGACATATAAAAAGATAGGTGCTTATAGTTTTGCCTCCCAACGTATTCACCTCAAGGGTGATGTCAACAATTATAACTCATGCTACCCATATTCAACTAGATATATGTGCCTAGATCTTTCCTCACCACATGATGCTTGCCAAAAGAGAAAATAAAAAGGAATAGAGAGAAGAACTTTGACTCTTGCATGAAAGTAAATACATAAAAGTAGAAGATAGGCCCTTCAAAGAGGGAAGCAAAGATTGCCATGCGCTTTTTGTTTGTATGCTCAATCCCTTAGTGCAAGAGAACGTCATGTTATATTGCCCCTTATGATGGCAAACTTTATTATGCAGTCTGTCGCTTTTATTCTTCGCCATCACAAGTTCGTACAACGCTCAATTTTCTCTTACACTAAATGATCTAACATTTTTAGAAGCAATTTTATTGCCTTATTGCACCGATGACAACTTATTTGAAGGATCTTACTCAATCCATAGGTAGGTATGGTGGACCCTCAAAACAAGATATGGTTTTAAGGGTTTTTGGATGCACAAGTAGTATCTCTACTTGGTGCGGAATTTTTGGCTAGGAGAGATAGGGGGCAAACACCACATGTTGAAGGATCTATGACAATATAGCTTCTATGTGAATATGAACAAACATAAATCATTACGTTGTCTTCCTTGTCCAATGTCAACAATTTTGGCATATAATATTTTGATGGGTGCTCACAATCACAAAAGATTTCCAGGATAGTGTATTTGCATGTGAATCTTCTCTTCCCTTATTAATTCTTTTTATTGAAACATGAAAGTAAAGAAAACAAAACTCAAACTAAACTTTATTATAAATCTTGCACACGATTAGAAGGACAGATCACTAAGCAAACTCTCGAAAAGAAAGGATCGAACTAAACTTTTATTCATCTAAAGCAAAAGATAACTATGGATCGAACTAAGAAAAGTAAAAGGAAAAGATAGTGGAGGTGATATGATACCGGGGCACCTCCCCCAAGCTTGGCGAAAGCCAAGGGGAGTGCCCATACCCGATACTCAATTTTCTTTTGGTGATGATGAAGGAGGTGGTGGTGATGAAGCGGTAGCGATCCTGTCCTTCATGATCAAGAGATTCTCCAATCTACGGATGATGCTCTGGAGGAAGATGATGTGCTATTGATGCAGAATATTTTCACAAGTGAGATATATATTTTGCACACGAACTGTTTCAATGATCCGAAAGGCTTCAACCGAAATAGGGGTAAGATGAGCATATTAAGGTTTAAGGATATCTCCTTCTTCCTCCTCGATAGGTAGTGCTTGCTCAATCACCGATGTATGATCTTCGGTAGCCTCCTTGCCATTGTCCTCCTTGGCAGATCCAACGAGCTGTTCCCTCTTCAACTCGATCTTCATCAACCAAGTATCCTCTTCCACATTGTTGGAGGAAGAAGAAGACATGATGCCTGGCTTAATAGATCTGAGAGAAAATAGCAAGGAAAAGAAAACAAGAGATTTCTCCGCGATACAGAGGTCAATAGGTTCGGGGGGTATATAAAGATTTTTTATCTTGGGAAACAAGCAAACAAAAGAAAAACATAGTCCGGAAGGTACCCGAGGTGGGCACAACCCACCTAGGCGTGCCAGGCACGCCCTGGTATCTTGGCCCCACCAGGTCACCTTCCTGGTAGTTTCTTATTTTCCTAATTTTCCAAAACTGACAAAAAATATTTTTGCGGATTTTTCGATGTCCATTTACTGACCGTATCACGTACGTCCCTTTTTTCACGATTCTAGAGCGTTCCATAAGGTTTCTTTTATGTGTTTTTCCAGTGTCATAGTTTGGATAACATTGCTTTCAACATTAATGGGCGTACCTAGGATATAATGTTTTATTCATTGCCCATTAACAACCTTCGGTTCAATACCTTCGCATTATTTATTTTGATAGCTCCAGATCGATAAACCTCCTTGATAACATAGGGTCCTTCCCATTTGGAGAGGAGTTTTCCTGCAAAGAATCTAAAATGAGAGTTGTACAAAAGAACATATTCTCTTACTTTGAACTCATGCTTTTGGATTCTTTTATCATGCCATCTTTTAACTTTTTCTTTAAATAACTTGGGATTTTCATAAGCTTGGGTTCTCCATTCATCTAATGAGCTAATATCAAATAACCTCTTCTCACTAGCAAGTTTGAAAGCATAGTTGAGTTCTTTAATTGCCCAATATGATTTATGTTCTAACTCAAGAGGCAAATGACAAGCTTTTCCATAAACTCAAGAGGCATACCCATAGGATTTTTATATGCTGTTCTATAATCCCAAAGTGCATCATCTAATTTCTTAGACCAATTCTTCGGGGACCTATTGAAACTCTTTTGTAAAATTAATTTTATTTCTCTATTCACTACTACAGGATGCTGCTAATGTGACACTACAATCAGAGACCCTTTGACGAAACTGCGTGCGATGCAATAATCGCAAACGGTGGTGTAAAAAACCGTCAAAAAAGGTGCAAAACATTTGCGACGATGGATGCATCAAACATGGTTCAGATTTTGGTTACGTGTGCAAAGCAGGGCATATTGGTTCAGTTCAATTAACTGTTTGCGATGAGGAGGAACAAAAGAAACGGGCAGCCGTATGAAGGTGTGTGTGATATAAAACATACAATTCACTCGGATGAACTATTTGTGATTAGGCAACACAAAAGAAACGGTCAGGCAGATCGAGGTGTGTGCGATATACGGCATGCGGTTCACTCGGATGAACTATCTGCATTGAGACAAGAGAACCGAAACGGTTCAATATAACAAGATGTGTGTGATACGCGGCAAACAGGTCTGTAATCAGAAATGTGTGCGAAGGCCGATAATAACACAGACGATTGCTTCTAATAAGACATATGTGATATGCTCTGTATACACAACATGTATTCGCCATTGGGGGATGGGCGGTCATCCGGATACGCCATAAGGATGCAAAGAGGCATCCTATATCAGCAAGGACTAGCTATTCCACCAGTAGCTCATGTAAGAGAACTCTCAAGTTAAGTGTGCTCAAGCTGGAGCAGCCATCAGATGGGTGACTAGATGGGAAGTTGTGTTGATGTTAAATTAACTGATAGGATGGATCATGTCGGTTAAATGACTGCAATGACCCATTCCCTCAGCTAATTTAACCTCGAGGTCCTTGTTTTTTTATTTTTATTTTAGTTTTTAACATATGCTAAAGAAGGTCTACCGCATTACTTTTTGACAATGTGTATGGCATACAGTTGATCCATCTGACCTATTTCTGATGGAATAAGCCATGTGTGTTGTGGGCAAACGCTTGCTAGTGTACAACCGTTTGCGATTGAAGAATTCATCACCTATGGGTTCCCTAGTGTGGTCCGTGTTCATCTCATCATCATCTACTTCTTGTGCTAGCTCGATGTTCCTTATATGCTAAGTTTCCATTAATTGCTGGCGTTCTATGAACACACCGCCGTTTCCCGCCATTTTCTCACCTGTTTCCCGTCACCCAGCGATATTGCACATAAACCTAGGCGCGGCGCGACGCACAGAGGCAACAAGCGCAGCCTGTAGCACATCCACCTTTTCCAAGCACGCCAACGCACCAAAGCGTAGCCTCTGCCATCAACCTCGTCGAGGAGGAAAACCAGAAGGCGCCACAGCCACGCTCCCCGGCAACGCGATGGACGACGCCGTGATGCACGTCATCGCCAGGGTTGAGCAGACCCTTGGCACATGGCGCTTCAGCACCGCAGATCAAGATAGGCATGTCAGCGCTGAGAGGCTGCAGCTCACCGCATAACATGATCGATGGTGCGCCGTAGAGCAAGCTAGGCGCATCCGCGCCGATAGGCTGCGGCTGGTCGCATGGCGAGACCATTGGAGCACCGTAGAGAGAGAGGCGCGGCGTGCCGCACCGCAAGAGTGGATCCATCAGGGCTTGCCTGCTGTCGACAGGGCATCGCAGCTGGGTACACGTCTCGTCAGTACCCCCATTCCTCGAGAGGAGTGGGCATAGGCCCTCTGCGCCGTACTTTCACAAGAGGCCGGCCACGCCGTACTTGCATTGGATGCCCGCCGCACCATTCGCATGGGCCGCGACATTCTCCTTGTCCACAACCCGCTTGATGCCAACGCGCAGGTCAGTAGGCTGGACCGCCTCCTTGGCCCAGGTGTCCGCCTGGGCGCAGTAGAGGAACATGGCCGTCGCATCCTCGAGGTGGTGATCTCTGATGAAATAGCCAACTTGGACCTCGAGATCGCGCTCCAGATGTACCGCGAGCATGTCGACCGCTTGGACGAACGCCCGCACGAGTTCAGGCAAAGCCAAGAGCTACCGTAGGCAAGGGCTTCTAGTCATGGTCTCATGGATGCATTTAATTTGGTTGGGTCATTTCGACGTGGATAGCTATGTATTCACAGCAATAGTACTATTGCTCTGTTTCAATGTGTGTACTCTGTTTTACGTTCTTATATGTTCTGTTTCAATGTGTGTTTATACGCTTTCCATTCTGTATATGTGGATGATAACAACTAGATTCAAATTAGTATACAAAATAGATAGAAAATGGAATTCATAATATATATAATACTAATTGTTCATTAGTTCATCATAGAATATATATAATATCATCACATATACGTGATGATGCTTAACTACTAGGTACAATGCGTACAATTGAAAACGAACAATACTAAAACTAATAATCCCTCCTGGGGCCATTATTCCGGCAGCCCCTCGCCAGCAGCTCCCTGGTGCGCGACGTCTTCCCATACCGGAGGTAGTACTCTGCCTCCTCCGCCTCGCAGCGCTTTATGTGTTGATCTGCCTCTTGCAGGTGGATGCGCGCGAACAATCTTGACATTTAGTTGGGTTCCCATCGGAGCTCCTCGTCAGTGGCACGCTGGAGCTTATTAGCCCAGCTCCACGCAGCAATGAGGCGCCTAGTGCCTCTGGCCTTCCTTGCTTAGTACCTATCTTCGTACACCTCCTTCGCACGACGACGCGCCCGCCCCCAAAGCTCCACCGCCTCCTTTTTCCAGGCAGCATCACGGGCTTCACAGGCCGCCTGGTACCTGGCATCCTCCTTCGCCATCTCCTTCTTGAAATCCACTTGCCTGGCTTTCTCAACCGGCGATAGCGACTTCCAAAGACAAAGATCGTAATGGCCTCAAAACCAATCCAAAGTTGGGGGGTCCAGCGCAACTTCATCCAGCGGCACATAGGTGTCCTCGTC
>NC_041391.1:362340588-362371106 GCF_002162155.2 Triticum dicoccoides | reverse complement strand
CGCCATGGCAGAGATTTGAGAGAGAGAGAGAGAGAGGGCGAGCAAGGGGAGGATCTAGATGAGAATGCAGGCAGGACGACGTGAGCAAGGTAGTATTTATTGGTGGCTGGAATCTAGATCAACGGGAATAGTACACACGCCGGTCGCCGGAATTTACAAGTACTATAGTGTCAATTACACACGATTCCCGTGGCAAAATTCATGTGTGAACATAATAGCTGACGGTTCCCAATGCAGAGCCGTGTCTGATTAATAAAGCCCGCCACTCACCTTCCAAACCTCGAGGTGCGAAATAGAGTGCCAATCGTGTGGGGTTGGTTGTCTTGCCAGATTTTACATTTTCTTTTTTGAACACCAGATATTTACATTGTTTGATGATTTTTTAACTCGCACACAAGTAGGCAAATATGATTTTTCAAACCGTTATGGTTAGCCGTTGCATGTAGATGTAGTTCAAATTTGAATTGCGGTCATTAAATGGCTAGAAAATCACTTAAATGTCTTCAAAAGGTCAAATGACCCCTGGAATTTTTGAAATTTTCACATGACACTTGTATTAGTGCACGTTACACGTAGAAAAAAATTGAAGGTCGTACGAAGAAGCTATCTGCCGTTCGTCAACAAACATGCATTGTTCCCTTCTCGGAACCACAAGCCTTCTAGTGAGTTGCTCCGATTTGTGACGGGTGTGTGTCCAAACTTTTGTCAAACATGCCAACTTTTTTACCACATCATCTTGGTGGCATGACATTACATCAAGCAAGGTTTCATGTTTTTGATCATTTTTTAGTTTTTTGGAATTAAAATGCCATGGCACTCCATGCCGTGAGACCAATATGTTTGAAAATTCCTTCTAATTTACTGCACATGGAATTAACTCGCACACAAGTACACAAATATGAATTTTCAAACCGTTATGGTTAGCCATTGCATGTACATCTAGTTCAAAATTGAATTACGGTCATTAAGTAGGAAATTACTTAAATGTCTTCAAAAGGTCAAATGACCCCTGAAATTTTCCAATTTGTCACATGGCAGTTTGTATCAGTGCACATTACACGTAGAAATTTTTTGAAGGACGTAAGGGGAAGCTATCTGCCGTTCATCATCAAACATGCATTGTTCCCTCTCGGAACCACGAGCCTTCTAGTGAGTTGCTCCGGTTTGTGAGGGGTGTGTGTCCAAACTTTCATCAAGCAAGCCAATTTTGGTACCACATCATCTTGGTGGCATGACATTACATCAAGCAAGGTTTCATGTTTTTCTGATCATTTTTTAATTTTTTGGAATTAAAATGTCATGGCACTCCATGCATGTACATGTGCGCATGCCATGAGACCAATATGTTTGAAAATTCCTTCTAATTTACTGCACATGGAATTAAGTCGCACACAAGTACACAAATATAATTTTCCAAACCGTTATGGTTAGCCGTTGCATGTACATATAGTTCAAATTTTAATTACGGTCATTAAATGGCTAGGAAGTCACTTAAATGTCTTCAAAAGGTCAAATGACCCCTGAAATTTTCTAACTTTTCACATGACAGTTTGTATCAGTGCACATTACACGTAGAATAATTTTGAAGGTCATAAGAGGAAGCTATCTGCCGTTCGCCATCAAACATGCATTGTTCCCTCTCGGAACCACGAGCCTTCTAGTGAGTTGCTCCGGTTTGTGAGGGGTGTGTGTCCAAACTTTCGTCAAACAGGCCAATTTTTGTACCACAACATCCTGGTGGCATGACATTACATCAAGCAAGGTTTCATGTTTTCCTGATCATTTTTTAATTTTTTGGAATTAAAATGCCATGGCCCTCCATGCATGTGTCCATGCCGTGAGACCAATATGTTTGAAAATCCCTTCTAATTTACTACACATGGAATTAAGTCGCACACAAGTAAACAAATATTATTATTCAAACCGTTATGGTTAGCCCGTTGCATGTACATCTAGTTCAAATTTGAATTACGGTCATTAAATGGCTAGGGAAATCACTTAAATGTCTTCAAAAGGTCAAATGACCCTTGAATTTTTCCAAATTTTCACATGACAATTTGTATCAGTGCACATTATATGTAGATAATTTTTGAATGCCGTAAGAGGAAGCTATCTGCCGTTCGTCATCAAACATGCATTCTTCCCTCTTGGAACAACGAGCCTTCTAGTGAGTTGCTCCAGTTTTTGTGGGATGTGTGTCCAAGCTTTCGTCAAAACAGGCCAATTTTTGTACCACATCATCTTGGTGGCATGACATTGCATCAAGCAAAGTTTCATGTTTTCCTGATCATTTTTTATTTTTTGGAATGAAAATGCCATGGCACTCATGCATGTGTCCATGCCGTGAGACCAATATGTTTGAAAATTCCTTCCAATTTACTGCACATGAAACTAACTCGCACACAAGTACACAAACATGATTTTTCAAACCGTTATGGTTAGCCGTTGCATGTACATCTAGTTCAAATTTGAATTATGGTCATTAAATGGCTAGAAAAACACTTAAATGTCTTTAAAAGGTCAAATGACCCTTGAAATTTTCCAAATTTTCACATGGCAGTTAGTATGAGTGCACATTACACGTAGAAAAAAATTTGAAGGTCGTAAGAGGAATTTATCTGTTGTTCGTCATCAAACATGCATTGTTCCCTCTCGGAACAACGAGCCTTCTAGTGAGTTGCTCCAATTTGTGAGGGGTGTGTGTGTCCAAACTTTCGTTAAACAAGCCAATTTTTGTACCACATCTCTTGGTGGTATCACAACATCAAGCAAGGTTTCATGTTTTTAATTCTTTGGAATTTAAATGCCATGGCACTCCATGCTTAATTGTGTCATATGCATTAAACCAATATGTTTGAAAATTCCTTCCAATTTACTACACGTGGAATTAAATTGCACACAAGTAAACAAAATATGGCTTTTCAAACCATTTTGGTTAGCTGTTGCATGTACATGTAGTTCAAATTCCAATTATGGTCATTAAATGGCTAGAAAATCACTTAAATGTCTTAAAAGGTCAAATGACCCTTGAATTTTTCCAAAATTTTACATGACAGTTGTATTAGTACTACAAACTTTCTCGTACATTTAAAACACCATCCGTTGCCACTTTACTCCAAATTCGTCTTTCACAGCTAATAAAAAATATCTACAACATCACACACAGTTGTTTTGTAGGAATCCTTCGGGATGAAAAATTCTGGTCTATTTATGTCTTCCTCCTTAAGCTTCGTTGGCTCGTCTGGTCCAGTGCCGGCAACCCCCGAATCCACAAATCCCGATCCACATTCCCACACCCCCTTCGTGCAAAGATGACGGCCTGGAAATGCTTTGTGAAGGCCCGTACGATGGACGCGTCGCCCCCCCAAGCGCCGCCGCCTGCGCTGAGAGCGCGGCCTCCTGTGCCGAGAGTGCCGCCGCATCCGCATTCAGCGTGGCCGCTTCCACCGAGAACGCATCTGCGGGAGCTGAGACGGCTGTAGCTGCTGCTGCGACAGCGGCTGCAAACACCGAGATCGCTCGAGCTGCCGTCCGTGCCGCCGATGTCGCCCTGGCCCGGGTCGAGGCCATCCACACCAAGATATTCCAGGCCACCTTAGAATCGAGCATGCAACCCAAGTCCGATAAGGTGGAGGTGGCCATGGAGCACCTGCTTCCTCATGAGATTGTCGAGTGGGAGCTGGAGATGCAGGAGGCGGCGGAGATCGAGGGGAGCCGGGAGGAGGAGTTGCGCGTGGCCCGGGTCAAGGTAGAGAAGAGTCTGTCCGTCGAGGAATCGGAGGTGGAGTAACAACGCGAGCTGTGGTGCAGCCACTGCTATGAGTACTACAACCTTGAGGGCGGCGGCGAGGACGAGGACGCGGACGCGATCGACTTCAGCAGGGGGGACGTGGAGTCCACCAATGGTGGGATGTCGCCAGGACAAGTCATCGACGTCTCATCTCACACTGGCAATGCATAGGCCGGCGCGGTGGCGGATTTGTTAAAATTATTCGTACTTAGGCTTTTTTTATGCTGGTCTTTTGTTAGAGCAATGTTTAGGTGAACTGTCCATGTTTAACTACTAAAATTGCTCGATTCAGCAAGATTGGTCTGTGTGCTATACGCTCTTTTGTGTGCCCAAATTAGCAAGTGATGTTAAATTATGCAATGATGTACGCGGGGAAATTTCCACAAAAATTTCAATTATCAAACTCATACCATGCACGTTAAGTAGAAGAATCGTTTGCGATGCGCACTATCGTTCAAAGTGAATGGTGTCTGGCGGCACCGCGTGGAAAGTTTCCCTCCACATTTCGAATTTTTTGGCCTATCGCTGAAATATCTACCCCCCATCCCCATCCCCTTTTCTCCCCGACCACAAGTCACATTTCCCCTGTTTCCCCCTTCCTTCCTTCCTAAGCTATAGCTGCTTCCTCGCTCGCTTCCTCCATCTCGCCTTCTCGCATCCTACCACCAGGGTCGCCATGGTCTTCTTCAAAGACCTCTCCAGCGGTTCCTCCTCCTCCGACGACTCCTTCACCACCCGGGTATGCCTCTCTTCTCTCTCTTGGGCTATGACTTGGAATGAAGGATTTTTACCCGATGGTCGATTTGAGTCATTTCTTCCTCTTGTAGTTCCCTAGGACCATCAGTTGCAACGAATGGAGTGGTGTGGCTGAAGATCTGTCTGCTCATTGTCACCATCAATCTCCATGCGTGAAGCTAGTTGTGTTTGAATCTATGGACAGTGGGAGGAAGTTTCTGGCATGTGCAGAGAAGGTTAGACCCTCTTCCGTTGTTACAAATCATTTGTTAGATGTGATCCAGACATTGTCATGGTCCCAACCCATTCATACCACACCTTCAACCAAACGCGTCCTAAGACAGTATTACAGTTTGTACCTAGTATCTAAAAATGTTGCCATCTCGTCAGCGGTGCCATTAGAAAATTATTTAGCACCACTTCAGCAGTTTGTGGAGCCAACTTTTCCACACATCCGAGCAGCCAAGTAGTAAAATGCTAGATCTTTATGGCATGAAGGAACTGGGCGTCGGAGCAACTAGGTGCTCCGGAGTTCGGGTCCCTCATTTTTTTCCACTGCATCGCCTTGCCAGTGCAGGGCACCGGTGCGAGATGTAGCAACAGTTGTATTTACACTTGTTTTGGCATACATAGTCGACGCCTTAGTGCTATTAGTTCTATGTTACTAAATTTGTGCATGTACACACCTGTTAGTATCAATTTGCTGTCATCCAAACACTGTCGCTATGCTGTTGTAGTTATATTTACCTTCCTCTTAAAATGTTCAATTTGTTATTTATAGTACATGAGTAAGAACTTGTAGCGTTCTTGTAGTTAATTATAGCTTCTGATGTTTCAGAATTTGGTTGTTGTCTCAGTAGCAATTAATTCATTTGCACATTGATCTTTTTGAGAAGATATGTCATAATTAACCTATTTCTTCAGTTTTTCAAAATAAGTATTGGTGATTTTCTATGTTGCTATAAACCCATTTTCCCTACAAGTGTTACCGATATAGTTTTAAATATTATAGGATGAACGGAAGTGTTCTTACTTGGAGTGGGTTAATCAAGAGTGGCCATAGTCTTTGAAGATGTGCCTAGCAAAGCTCTGGAGCATGTATCAAGAAGAGAACAGAGGTAGGCTTAGAGAAAGTGTTGTCAACGCTGAAGAATATTTGAAGATGCGGGATAAAAAGAGGAAGGTGGAGAATGAGCTCAGATTTTTTTTAAATCAGACTTTGCTAAGATGGTGTTGGCGAAGGAGGAGGCACTTTCCTAGTTGGCCAGTGCAAAACAGGTTCTTACCGAACTGAAAGCAGAGGTGGATAAGGCGAGCCTGGATGATCTTGATTAGGGAAATGAATATATTGTTCTAATATTGTTCTTATGAAGTTGAACTATCTATATGTTGTATTGTCCTTTTTTTTGATAGCTATCGGGCTATGATGTTAAAATATATCTATGTGCCTGAAATGAAATTGGCAAACAACTGTTCGATATGAAATGTGAATTTGAGTAATACTGGAATTATTAATTGTAAACTAATAAACCTGCGAAATGGGTCATGGAACTTTGCAAATTGTTCTAGAAGTAAAAGCGCTTGTGATGGATAGCCTAATGCCACACAATTTTCTTCATCAAATCGTGTGTGATGTAGTTGATAAAAGCAAACGGTGAACCAAGGCAGAGCGTGTCTGATAGTTACACGTATCACACACGAGCCTATACATAAACCTGTGTGGGATGTACATACGAACGGAAATGTTTTCCTTGGATTGATTGTGTGGGATGTACATACGAACGGAAACATTTTCCCTGGATTGACTGTGTGGGAAGTACATACGAACGGAAACATTTTCCCTGGATTCACTGTGTGGGATGTACATAAGAACGGAAACGTTCTCCTTGGATTGACTGTGTGTGATATACATACGAACGGAAATGTTTTTCTAGGATTCACCGTGTGGGATGTACATACGAATGGAAACAATTGGGTTTCGAAGCCTCGCCCGACCGCACACGAGCTCATTTAGCCCCAGCTTGTGTGCCAGGAGGGCCTATCCCCGACGGTTTCTAGGTCGTGTGGGAAGGACCCCCCTATCACCTACACTCACTTGGTGACAGTCCCAAATGCCATCGCGGAAAGGGGTTAAAAACTGTTTGTATAGCACCAACGCGTACCAGTGATTGCTAAGTTCAACTTGACCACTAGATTGAGGATGATAGGGTGATGCAATTCTATGGTTAACATCATACTTGTCAAGCATTTTACGGAAAGCACCATGAATAAAGTGTGAACCACCATCAGTCATTAAATATCTAGGGACTCCAAACCTTTGGAAAATAACTTCCTTAAGCATTTTAATAGAGGTGTTGTGATCAGCACTACTGGTTGGAATAGCTTCTACCCACTTAGTAACGTAATAAACAACATCCAAAATATGAGTATACCATTAGAGGAAGTAAAAGGTCTCATGTAATCAAATCCCCAAACATCAAATGGTTCAACAACAAGAGAATAATTCATAGGCATTTCTTGATGCTTACCAATATTACCTATTCTTTGACATTCATCACAAGATAAGACGAACTTACGAGCATCGTTGAAGAGAGTAGGCCAATAAAAACCATATTGCAGTACCTTATGAGCGGTTCTCTCTCCCGCATGATGTCCTCCATAAGCTTCGGAGTGACTTTTCTGTAGGATTTGTTCCTGTTCATGCTCAGGTACACAACGTCTAATAATACCATCTACTCCTTCTTTATAAAGATGTGGGTCATCCCAAAAGTAATGTCTTAAATCATAGAAGATTTTTTTCTTTCATTGGTAAGTGAAGCTAGGTGCTATGTATTTAGCAACAATATAATTAGCATAGTCAGCATACCAAGGAGTGTTATGAGAAACATTTATTGCAACTAACTATTCATCAGGAAAGCTATCATTAATAGGTTGTGGGTCATCAAGAATATTTTCAATCCTAGACAGTTTATCAGCTATGGGGTTCTCCGCTCCTTTCTTATCAATGATATGCAAATCAAACTCTTGTAGTAGAAGAACCCACCTAATGAGTCTAGGTTTAGCATTTTTCTTTTCCATAAGATATTCTATAGTAGCATGACCAGTGTGAATAGTCACTTTGGAATCAACAATGTAGGATCTAAATTTATCACAAGCAAACACCACTGCTAAGAATTCTTTTTCAGTAGTAGCATAATTTTGTTGAGCACTATCTAAAGTTTTACTAGCATAATGGATAACATTTAGTTTCTTATCAACTCTTTGTATTAGAACAACACCAATAGCATAATCACTAGCATCACACATAATTTCAAAAGGCAAGTTTCAATCGGGTGGTTGAACAATAGGTGCAGAAATTAAGGCTTAATTGAGTGTTTCGAAGGCTTCTAAACAATCATCGTCAAAAACAAAAGGAGTATCCTTTTGCAAAATATTTGTAAGAAGCCTAGAAATTTTAGAAAAGTCTTTGATAAATCTCCTACAGAAACCAGCATGACCAAGGAAACTATGAATACCTTTGATATCCTTAGGACATGGCATTTTCTCAATTGCATCAACCTTGGCTTTGTCCACCTCAATGCCTCTTTTAGAAATTTTATGGCCAAAAACAATACCTTCGTTAACCATGAAGTGGCACTTCTCCCAATTCAAGACAAGATTTTTTTGCTCACATCTCTGCAAAACTCGATCAAGATTGCTTAAACAATCATCAAAAGACTTCCCATAAGCAGAAAAGTCATCCATGAAAACCTCAACAATCTTTTCACAAAAATAAGAGAATATAGCAGTCATACATCTTTGAAAGTTAGCAGGTGGATTGCATAAACCAAAAGGCATACGTCTATAAGCCTAAATTCCAAAAGGACAAGTAAAGTGGTCTTTTCTTGATCAGGTTGAGAAATAGGTATTTGTGAAAAACCAGAATATCCATCAAGGAAGCAAAAATGTGTTTTCTTAGATAATCTTTCTAGCATTTGATCAATAAAAGGCAGAGGGTAATGATCTTTTCTAGTTGCTTTGTTTACTTTTCTAAAATCAATTACCATTCTATAGCCTACGACAATTCTTTGTGGAATAAGTTCATTCTTATCATTAGGAACAATAGTAATACCTCCCTTCTTAGGGACACAATGAATAGGACTTACCCATCTACTATCAGCTATAGGATAGATTATACCTGCTTCCATAAGTTTCAATATTTCCATTCTTACCACTTCTTTCATCTTCGGATTTAACCGATGTTGGTGATCAAGAACGGGTTTAGCATCAGGTTCCATATTAATCTTGTGTTGGCATAGAGTGGGACTAATGCCCTTAAGATCATTAAGAGTATATCCAATAGCAGCTTGGTGCTTCCTTAGAACTTTCAATTATCTTTCTTCTTCATGTTTTGAAAGGTTAGCACTAATAATAACAGGATATATCTTTTTCTCATCAAGATAAGCATATTTCAAAGTGCCTGACAATTGTTTTAATTCAAACATAGGATCACCTTTAGGTGGAGGAGGACCTTCTAGAGTTTTAATAGGCAGATTGTGTTTAAGCAGATGTTGTTGTTCGAACAAGATTCTATCTATTTCATTTCTTTCATGCATATGCAAATCATTTTCATGGTCTAGCAAATATTGTTCTAAAGGATCAGTAGGAGGTACAACTATAGCGACCCGACCCGAATGGATCAAGTCTCTGTGCTTATGTGTCATCCCTGGATTGGTATGCTGACACACACAGTACTCGAAGGATTTATAACAGAGGTAAATCACATGTATAAAGTAACGTAAATACTATTACCTCAATCCATATAGCGGAAGCAACAAGGTTGTGGATTCCCATCAACACCAACGGCAAAGTTGAGTGTAGAAATCGTAACCCTAACGTAACACTTACTCGTCATAAGAAACCTGCAACATAAGACGTTGCAGCCCGAAACGGGTCAGTACATTGAATGTACTGGCAAATTCACACCATAGAGAATGATGAACAATGGCTATCACTACATGCATATTTGGCTGGTGAAAAAGCTCTATGGTTATAAGGTTTTTGCGTAAAGCCAATTTTTCCCTACTGCAAAGGAATAAGATTAATTACTATCATGGTGGTTGTGAAACATTGAGAATGGTTGACATCATTCTCAATCCCAATTAAAAATAATTAAAACCCAACAACATTAATTAGAAGTAACATGTTGAGATTCACAAAGATATTCAAGTACTAGATACTCAAGTTGTCCATAACCGGGGACAGGGCTAATCATGATTAGTTTGTACACTCTGCAGAGGTTTGCGCACTTTTCCCAATTAGACTCGATTGCCTCCGTTTGGTTTCTCGCACTACATGGTGTTTGAGAAACGGATGACCGAGACACAGTCTTTCGGAAGCGCTTGCACCTTACGATGGGTGGACCGGTACACCTACATCCCCTACATCTGCTAGTCCACCACTATAAGAGTTCGCACGACTTAGTCAACTATGCCAGAGCCCATAATGGCTTGTGGCTGCACACATAAGTTACTAGTATGAATTATCTTATGATCCCTTTGAGCCTGGGTGGCGGTCCAAAAAAACAGGCAAGTCCTGATAGACATCAGGTGCCTCAATCCACCCAGATGTGTGTTTAAGTTGCCACCTTAGATAAACCTTTAATTATCAAACTCACATCTGTCATGGATATTCACTCAGCCAATCAACGTCTACTAGCATAGCATGGCATAATAAGCAAACGTAGAAGTAACTCCCAAAGGTTTCATAAGTAAAACAGGTAATAGGTACTACCTCATCTACTTCCCATCCCACAATTTAATTAGATCCTAATCATGCAATGTGTGAGGATTGATCTAATGCAATAAAACATGGGTTGTAGAAAAGGTATGATCAAAGTGTGAACTTGCCTGCAATGTTGATGAAGATGATGCGCACTCAAAACTCTTGATAGATCTACTCGTCACACTCTGGTCAATCTATCGAAATCAAGCAATTGTAACCACACAATAAGTACTCATCTAATGCACAGGTAAAACTCGAACGAGGGAACGAACCAGAAAGTTCAACTTAAGAACTCTGGTTACAAAGAAAGAACGAACCGAACAAAGAAACGGAAAACAAACGGCGGCAGAAAACAACTCGGTTCTAGCAAGTTGAAACTAGGTCAAATTTTACTGTAGCAAAAGCTTGTTCAAGTTGATTAGACGGAATGGCGGTTTCGAGATGAAACTCCAGGCGCTTGAATCACCTGTTTCCAATAAACGGGCGAGAAGATAAACTAGAACGAAGATCGGATCTGAGATCGCGATCGCGGAATAAATCCGACGAAAAGAAAAAGAAGAACGGTTAAACGAACGGACGTTCGTTAACATAGAAGAATCCGGTGATCACGTTCGTTAGGACGAATGGTCCGGGAACGGTCCAAAGGCAACTAAATCGGAAAAGAAAACGAATCCGATCTAGGGTTTCGGAGAAGAAAACCGAAACGAAAAACCGATCTAGAAAACGAATTAGAAGAGAAGAAAAGAATCAGAACGATTATAAGAAAACGATCCGAGGAAAAAAGACGCGGGGCAACCTTGGCGAGGGGCTCCGGTGAGGGGCTCCGGTGGCGTGGCGTAGGGCGGCGGCGTGGACAAGGTGCGGCGGCGGCGCTGGGTGTGGCGGCGGCGCTGGGTGGGGCGGCGGCGCGGTGTGGTGCGGAGGAGAGGAGAGGAGAGGTGTTGGTTTGATGTGTTAGAGGGGGGGGTGCTTGGGTATTTATATTGGGGAGGGGAGGGTTTTGCTTGGGGTAGGGGACAAGAAATAGACTAGGATTAGGAAACAAGAGAAAAAGATCTAGAAATAGATACGGAATAAACGGAAGTAGTACTAGAGTCCTACTAGGACTTCCAAAAGACAACAGCGGCGGCTCCCTGGAGCCTGGGCGCTCGCGCGATGGCCTCCTGGCCTTGGCCGGCAGCGGCTTGGGCCTTTGGCCCAAGGCGCTGAGGATTTTATTATTATTATTTTTTTAACAGATTTCGCGCGCAAAAAAATACAGAAAAGAAAATCTAAACGGGCTCCAAAAAAATCTAAAGTAAATTTTCCCCGACTCCTAAAAATGAGTCGAACAAAATGAACTTTTCTCCGGGCCTAAAAAGCAATTTTTGGAAACATGCATTTTTCCCTATCCGAATAAAATGCAAATAAACTCCAGAAAAACAAAATTTGATCTATTTATTAAATCTTCATTTTTCCTATATTTTGGGAAAGTCATATTATTCCCTCTCTTATATTTTTGATAGCGGAAAAATTAATGAAGAATAAATAAATCAAATGATCCTTTTTTTTCAAATTCGAGAAAACTCTTAAATAAGAAAATAACGAAATCTCCAACTCTCTCCGAAGGTCCTTGAGTTGCGTGAAATTTCTAGCATCGACCAAAATGCAATAAGATATGCATGATGATCTAGTGCATAACATTCCAAATTGAAAATAAATTCAAAAGAACTTTGAATTTAATTCTTTGAAACTCCCAACTCATATTTCATATAATTTGAAGAAGTCATTTTATCTTCTCTCGTGAAAATCATTGAGTCGCATAAAGTTTCAGAATTGGAATATTTCCATATGAAATTCAATTATTTTCCAAACACCCTTTTCATTTTTAAATGGAAGAAGTCATGTTATCTTCGCTCAAGGGTTTTGTGTTTGAAAAGCATTTGAATTCATGGAGATCAGAAAGCAAATATGAAGTTTGGGAAAGTCCTTTTATTCCCTCTCATTTAACTTTCAAAAGTTTCGAATTCACTCACTTTCAGACAATCAATCCAACAATCAATCAAATCTATCTATTTATTATAACATTCCAAAATTTAGAATTGTGGGATGTTACAAACCTACCACCCTTAAAATGAATCTCGTCCTCGAGATTCGGAGAGGCTAGCAAGAAATAGGTTAGGGTTTGGGGGTCTCCTCAAAATCCATCAATCATCTCCAGGGTCTGGGATGCTACCACCCTTAGAAACATCGTTACAGCTCCATCAATACTCATATACTCCATCCATATTGTTAACAGTGTCGGTCTCCTCAAATCCTCGAGAAAATTCCTTCTCTGAGCTCTTCCGGTAGTGGCATAACCTTTTCCTCAATTCTTATGTCCTTTCATCTTGGTAAGGTTATTCCGAAACTGGGTCTTCTTTAGCTGACGGATCTGGCGCCAAAACTAAACAACTATCGATATCTCATGGTGGTCAACAATTTGTGGTTTCTCCTGCAGGAAATGGGTCTGGGTTGATCCTCACCGTATAACCTACGGTTGGCAAAGCTGCCTTGTACAAGGGAAAAAGTCTTATACCATTCTAAGGTTTAAACAAGGTTTTGATCATCGTCTCTCCACTATAGGTAAGTCACTCAGATTTACCATCCCATATAGCAAGGCGAATAATAAAAGTAAGTCGGTATGGTGATCAATCCATCCCGCACCCAAATCATTACCATGCACACAGTTTAGCGAATCTCGCATACTAACACTTGGTCATTCCTCACAAGCATTGCAGAATTTCTCTTGTCGACGAACTAAGTTCAGATAATCCATTGATTCTGCAAGCCAAACAAACATCTATCGTTCCTTAACAACTCTCATGTTTTGCGTTACTCCTATAGGATCGTCTATCGATAAGGGCATATCCTCTTCCAGGGTTTTTCCTTCAGCAAGAGTGTGCTTGCTTCTTGGCAGGTCCTGGGGCCTGTGGGTTATGGCCCATCTCATCACTTGTAGTCCTTGAACTTATCATCGGGGCAACTGATCATTATTCCAACTTCCAACTTCCTAGTATTCTTAAATCCATCCAATTGTATTGTCTTCTTCCTTCTATTGGCACCATACTAGGACATGATTGCTCAGACTCATCATGGAATTATCCATTGATCCATATTTCCAACATCATACCTCCTTTATATCCAATAATACTTCATCTCTTCATCCTCGTGGGTTATTCCACATACCGAGATAAAAACTTCTACTTATGACGTCCATATTCCACTTCATGGAACATCGTTATCCTTTCCGCGGTCAAGCGTCCTTACAGGGGGAATATTGGCCATCTCTGCATGGCACTTCTTCAACTGGGAAACGTGAAACACATCTTGAACTCCTGACAGTCCTTCGGGTGACTCCAACTTGTTGGCCACTTCTCCCATACGCTCCAAAACTCGGTATGGTCCTACAAATCTCGGGGCTAACTTTACCTTAACTCCAATTCGTTTAACTCCTCGCAGAGGGGTCACACGAAGACATGCTTTGTCTCCAATTTCATAGACTACCTCCTTCCGTTTTTTTTCTGCATAACTCTTCTGCCTGGACTGAGCTACCTTCAGTCTATCTCGAATCAACTTAACATTTTCTTCTGACTCCTTGATCACATTTGGTCCAAACAACTGACGGTCTCCAACTTCATCCCACACTCTCGAGACAAAACTCATATCCATTTTGTTTGAAATCCATTCAGTGGGTATCCTTATCTTTTCTAGGGGTCAATGGTTCTTATAGGGTACTACCACCCTTAAAATGCACAAACCTTCCATAGACCATATTTCTCTTATCCTCAAAAATGGTCAAAATCCTTCTTCATAGAGCAACAACTCATAAAGTCCATATCAGTACCAACGTTGCTACTTTATTCATTCTCCAATGATTACAATCTCTTGCTTTTCCATTACAAGTCTCAACTCACCACCTCAATATAAAGGAAAAATGTCCTCACTACTACGACTATATTTCTTCTAGTACAAACTCAACTACTTATCACAAGTCTCCTGGGGTCCTTATCTTCCCTCTTGGGCAATAATTGAAGTAGTGCCCTGAATTTTTGCTCCTGAAACATGTGATATGACTCAGGTCTTTCTTTGTGGAAATTGGGTTGTTCCTGGAATCCAACCTACTTCTCTCCCTGGACCTTTCCATTCCAATCAGGGCTTCTATTTCCTGTGGGTCATACTCTACTTCCTCTGTCGGGAATTCTACTAGATCTCCATTCAGACAATCTTGGGAGATGTGTCCTTCTTCTCCACATGAATAGCATGACTTGGTGCAGGCTTTAATTTTGTTTCCTTTGTGTGTGTCCTCAACATCTTCCTTCGTCACAGGTTCTTCTAACATCTCCATGAGGGCTCCTTTCATTTCTTCGTCCTTCTGCTGGATGGTTCTTTGTACCAAGGGGTAAATGTGACACTGAGCAGGGTAGTGGGTAGTCCCTTCACACAAGAAACAAGTGATCTGCCTAGTTGGGCATTCTTCAACTGGGTGACTTCCTTCACAATTAGGGCATTCATCCTTGTGTTCTTTATGGTTGTGTCCGATTTCTCCACAAATCTTGCATGCACAAGGTTTCTTTATGTCCTTTCCATAAGGCTTCAACTTCTGGGACACAAACTGAGACTTTAGCAAAGTGAACTTAAATTCTTTCCAAGTGGTTGCTCCTTGCCATCCATTCATGGTTTGGTACATCCTCCACCAAGTAGCAACACCTCTTTCAAAGCATTGAAGAGCATGCTGGGCCATATCCTTTCTGACTATAGGGTTGTTCTCCATATGATCCTCCATGTTCTGAATCCATCGGTCTGTCTCCAATTGACTCATCAGTCCCGAAAATACAAGCTCATCTCCATTCATCCTCTATTAGGTCCATGGGTTTTGGGGTGAGATAAGAGAGAGGGAGAGGGATGCACACAATACAAACAAAAGTTTTGAAAAGACAGATTTTATTGTGGTTGTCGGAAAACATCAAACAAATGACAGCTCACAATCGTCGCATCTATAGTAGGTATAAAACAGGGGTTTGGTCTTCTAAGGGTCAACGTCGCCAAACTTCTTCAAGTCTTGTTCATGCCTCCAATGGCTTCTTCCGATCATGCTTGTCTTTCTCAAGTTATTTTGCCAGATCAATCTCTGTTGACGCGAAGTCTCTCGTGACATCCTTGAATATTCTGGAATTGCATTCTAAACTTCTAGGTTTCAACATCCTTGGCATGAGCCATGGTCATTCTGTCCTTCAGTTCCTGACAAATCTCCGATATCTCGAGGTTGTAGCTCCTCCATCTTGGCTACTTTCAACTTTTGGTTCCTGAGTTCCTCATGAAATACTTCCTTGTCTAATACGACTTCCTAGAGCTCCACCTTAAACTTCTTGATGTACTACTCCAGATCTTGGTGATACACCAGCTAAGTTTAAAACTGCATCCTTTGCTAATAGATGCTCCATCAGCCTTCTACCATCCAATCCTTCTGAAGGAATGCATGCTTAGCTCAGCACGGTGACAGTAGCATCAGCGGGCGATGACATCATGGATAACCGTGTTTCTGCTCTTGTCATTGCCATGAGCTATCTTGCCAGTTGATATCTCCTACCTTAGGGTTTCTTTGACAAATCCTTGAGTTCTCCATTCTCCATGTTTTGGTCTTTCTCCGATACACCTTGATATCGGGTATTGACAACTTCCATAGTCTGCCAAGTTCCATAAGGGTAGCAGTCCTAGGTCATACAAATCTGGGGATTCTTCAGAGCCTTCAAATTCTACTTGTCTTCAGAGTCTTCAACAGCTGTAGTTTCCATTATCATAATGTATGGTAAAATCCTCTTCATTCCGAATGGTCTTACTTGTCTGATATCCTGTACTTCTTGGAGTGGTCTCATCAGTCGAATCCTCGAGTGGTCAAAAGGGGAAAGGGGTATGGTCTCACTAAAAGAATTTTTTGAATAAGCTCGGAAGAGAAGAGAGGTAAAAGATCTTTTGAAAGGGAAAGTTGTAGAGAAAAATCTTTGCTATGGGCTTGTCAGTTTCTAGGGTCACGTCTTACAGTCAACATGTGCTCTGATACCATCTTGTAGCGACCCGACCCGAATGGATCAAGTCTCTGTGCTTATGTGTCATCCCTGGATCGGTATGCTGACACACACAGTACTCGAAGGATTTATAACAGAGGTAAATCACATGTATAAAGTAACGTAAATACTATTACCTCAATCCATATAGCGGAAGCAACAAGGTTGTGGATTCCCATCAACACCAACGGCAAAGTTGAGTGCAGAAATCGTAACCCTAACGTAACACTTACTCGTCGTAAGAAACCTGCAACATAAGACGTTGCAGCCCGAAACGGGTCAGTACATTGAATGTACTGGCAAATTCACACCATAGAGAATGATGAACAATGGCTATCACTACATGCATATTTGGCTGGTGGAAAAGCTCTATGGTTATAAGGTTTTTGCGTAAAGCCAATTTTTCCCTACTGCAAAGGAATAAGATTAATTACTATCATGGTGGTTGTGAAACATTGAGAATGGTTGACAGCATTCTCAATCCCAATTAAAAATAATTAAAACCCAACAACATTAATTAGAAGTAACATGTTGAGATTCACAAAGATATTCAAGTACTAGATACCCAAGTTGTCCATAACCGGGGACACGGCTAATCATGATTAGTTTGTACACTCTGCAGAGGTTTGCGCACTTTTCCCAATTAGACTCGATTGCCTCCGTTTGGTTTCTCGCACTACATGGTGTTTGAGAAACGGATGACCGAGACACAGTCTTTCGGAAGCGCTTGCACCTTACGATGGGTGGACCGGTACACCTACATCCCCTACATCTGCTAGTCCACCACTATAAGAGTTCGCAGGACTTAGTCAACTATGCCAGAGCCCGTAATGGCTTGTGGCTGCACACGTAAGTTACTAGTATGAATTATCTTATGATCCCTTTGAGCCTGGGTGGCGGTCCAAAAAAAACAGGCAAGTCCTGATAGACATCAGGTGCCTCAATCCACCCAGATGTGTGTTTAAGTTGCCACCTTAGATAAACCTTTAATTAACAAACTCACATCTGTCATGGATATTCACTCACCCAATCCACGTGTACTAGCATAGCATGTCATAATAAGCAAACGTAGAAGTAACTCCCAAAGGTTTCATAAGTAAAACATGTAATAGGTACTACCTCATCTACTTCCCATCCCACAATTTAATTAGATCCTAATCATGCAATGTGTGAGGATTGATCTAATGCAATAAAACATGGGTTGTAGAAAAGGTATGATCAAAGTGTGAACTTGCCTGCAATGTTGATGAAGATGATGCGCACTCAAAACTCTTGATAGATCTACTCGTCACACTCCGGTCAATCTATCATAATCAAGCAATTGTAACCACACAATAAGTACTCATCTAATGCACAGGTAAAACTCGAATGAGAGAACGAACCAGAAAGTTCAACTTAACAACTCCTGTTACAAAGAAAGAACGAACCGAACAAAGAAACGGAAAACAAACGGCGGCAGAAAACAACTCGGTTCTAGCAAGTTGAAACTAAGTCAAATTTTACTGTAGCAAAAGCTTGTTCAAGTTGATTAGACAGAATGGCGTTTTCGAGACGAAACTCCAGGCGCTTGAATCACCTGTTTCCGATAAACGGGCGAGAAGATAAACTAGAACGAAGATCGGATCTGAGATCGCGATCGCGGAATAAATCCGACGAAAAGAAAAAGAAGAACGGTTAAACGAACAGACGTTCGTTAACATAGAAGAATCCGGTGATCACGTTCGTTAGGACGAACGGTCCGACAAACGGTCCAAAGGCAACTAAATCGGAAAAGAAAACGAATCCGATCTAGGGTTTCGGAGAAGAAAACCGAAACGAAAAACCGATCTAGAAAACGAATTAGAAGAGAAGAAAAGAATTGGAACGATTAGAAGAAAACGATCCGAGGAAAAAAGAAGCGGGGCAACCTTGGCGAGGGGCTCCGGCGAGGGGCTCCGGCGGCGTGGCGTAGGGCGGCGGCGTGGACAAGGTGCGACGGCGGCGCTGCGTGGGGCGGCGGCGCGGTGTGGTGCGGAGGAGAGGAGAGGAGAGGTGTTGGTTTGATGTGTTAGAGGGGGGGGGGTGCTTGGGTATTTATATTGGGGAGGGGAGGGTTTTTCTTGGGGTAGGGGACAAGAAATAGACTAGGATTAGGAAACAAGAGAAAAAGATCTAGAAATAGATACGGAATAAACGGAAGTAGCACTAGAGTCCTACTAGGACTTCCAAAAGACAACAGCGGCGGCTCCCTGGAGCCTGGGCGCTCGCGCGATGGCCTCCTGGCCTTGGCCGGCGGTGGCTTGGGCCTTTGGCCCAAGGCGCTGAGGATTTTTTTATTATTATTTTTTTAACAGATTTCGCGCATAGAAAAATACAGAAAAGAAAATCTAAACGGGCTCCAAAAAAATCTAAAGTAAAATTTCCCCGACTCCTAAAAATGAGTCGAACAAAATGAACTTTTCTCCGGGCCTAAAAAGCAACTTTTGAAAACACGCATTTTTCCCTATCCGAATAAAATGCAAATAAACTCCGGAAAAACAAAATTTGATCTATTTATTAAATCTTCATTTTTGCTATATTTTGGGAAAGTCATATTATTCCCTCTCTTATATTTTTGATAGCGGAAAAATTAATGAAGAATAAATAAATCAAATGATCCTTTTTTTTTCAAATTCGAGAAAACTCTCAAATAAGAAAATAACGAAATCTCCAACTCTCTCCGAAGGTCCTTGAGTTGCGTGAAATTTCTAGGATCGACCAAAATGCAATAAGATATGCATGATGATCTAGTGCATAACATTCCAAATTGAAAATAAATTCAAAAGAACTTTGAATTTAATTCTTTGAAACTCCCAACTCATATTTCATATAATTTGAAGAAGTCATTTTATCTTCTCTCGGGAAAATCATTGAGTCGCATAAAGTTTCAGAATTGGAATATTTCCATATGAAATTCAATTATTTTTCAAACACCCTTTTCATTTTTAAATGGAAGAAGTCATGTTATCTTCGCTCAAGGGTTTTGTGTTTGAAAAGCATTTGAATTCATGGAGATCAGAAAGCAAATATGAAGTTTGGGAAAGTCCTTTTATTCCCTCTCATTTAACTTTCAAAAGTTTCGAATTCACTCACTTTCAGACAATCAATCCAACAATCAATCAAATCTATATATTTATTATAACATTCCAAAATTTAGAATTTTGGGATGTTACAACAACAAAGCAAGACCAATTATTTCATCCTTACTTGGCAAATCTTTCTTATGAGGTTTTCTACAAAACTTAGAAAAATTGAACTCATGAGACTCATCACCAAAACTAACTCCGACAATTTGTTTCTCACAATCTATTTTAGCATTAGCGGTGTTCAAGAAAGGTCTACCAAAGATAATGGGACAGAAGTCATCTTGTGGGGAACCAAGAACAAGAAAATGAGTAGGGTATTTTATTTTCCTACACAAGACTTCAACATCTCTAACAACCCCAATTAGCGATATAGTATCTCTATTGGCAAGCTTAATAGTAACATCTATGTCTTCTATTTCAGCGGGTGCTATATCATTAATAATTTCTTGATATAAGGTAAAAGGAATAGCAGTCACGCTAGCACCTATGGCACATAAACCATGATAACAATGATCTCCTATCTTAACTGAGACAACAGCATACGAACAATAGGTCTATGTTTATCTTTTTCATCGGGTTTGGCAATTCTAGCAGCTTCATCACAGAAGTAAATAACATGCCCATCAATATTATCGACCAAGAGATCTTTAACCATAGCAACACTAGGTTCAACTTTGATTTGTTTAGTTGGTTTAGATGTTCTAATATAACTTCCATTGACCATAGATGACACTTTAGCATGTTCCTTCATCCTAACAGGGAAAGGTGGGTTTTCAATATAAGCAGTGGGAACAACTAGATCAACATTAAAAATGATAGTTTCATATTTAGCTTTTACCGGTTCTTTAAGTTCTTATTTAATTGGTGGGTGATAGTTGGACCACTTCTCTTTAGGAAGATAAACATGAGTAGCAAAAGATTCACAAAAGGAAGCTACTATCTCAGAGTCAAGTCCATATTTAGTGCTAAACTTTTGGAAAGTATCGGTATTCATAAAAGATTTAACACAATCAAACTTAAGCTCAATACCTGACTCTTTTTACCTTCGTCGAGTTCCCAATCTTCAGAGTTGAGTTTAATTATTTCTAAAAGATCCCACCGGAATTCAATAGTCTTCTTCATAAAAGAACCATTACAAGAAGTATCGAGCATTGATTGAACATTACAAGAAAGCCGAGCATAAAAATTCCGAATAATAATTTATCTTGAGAGCTCATGATTGGGGCTTGAATATAACACTGACTTAAGCCTCCCCCAAGCTAGAGCGATACTTTCTCCTTCACGTGGCCAAAAATTATATATATAATTCTGATCACGATGAACTAGATGCATAGGATAATTTTTTTGATGGAATTCCAATTTCAACCGATTCCAGTTCCAAGATCCAATATCATCGCATAGCCTATACCATGTCAATGCCTTTACCTTCAAAGATAAAGGGAAAACCTTCTTCTTAGCTTCATCTCCGGGTAAACCTGCAAGCTTAAACAATCCAAAAATTTCATCCACATATATCAAGTGCTTATTAGGATGTTCGGTTCCATCTCCTACATAGGGATTAGCTAGCAGTTGTTCTACCATACCCGAAGGAATTTCGTATTCAATATTTTCAATAGGTGCAGTAGGTTGAGGGGTAACTAATTGTGGTTCCGGCCGAGGTGAAGATACCCTGAACAAACCCCTCAATGAATTGTTTTCCATAGTAACAAGTGACAATAAATTTCAGCACATAGTAATAATTTTTCCTTACCAAGAGCACTTCACTCCTCGGCAACGGCGCCAGAAAAGAGCCTTAATGACCCATAAGTATATGGGATCAATTGTAGCCTTTTCGATAAGTAAGAGTGTCAAACCCAACGAGGAGCAGAAGGAAATGACAAGTTGTTTTCAACAAGGTAATGTCTGCAAGTGCTGAAATTGTAAGTAACAGAGTAGTTTGATAGCAAGATAATTTGTAACGAGCAAGTAAGAGTAGTAGTAACAAAAGTGCAGCAAGGTAGCCCAATACTTTTGAGGCAAAGGACAGGCCAAAACGGTCTCTTATGATAAGCAAAGTGTTCTTGAGGGTACACGAGAATTTTATCAACTCACTTTCATCATGTTGGTTTCATTCGTATTGGCTACTTTGATAATTTGGTATGTGGGTGGACCGGTGCTTAGGTGATGTTATTACTTGGAAAAACCTCCTACTTATGATTAACCCCCTCGCAAGCATCTGCAACTACGAGAAAAGTATTAAGAATAAATTCTAACCATAGCATTAAACTTTTGGATCCAGTCGGTCGCTTACGGAAAAGCGCATAAACTAGTGTTTAAGCTTCTATCACTCTCGCAACCCATCATCTAATAACTACTCCACAATCCATTCCCTTAGGCCCAAATATGGTGAAGTGTCATGTAGTCGACGTTAACATGACACCACTAAGGGAATCATAACATACATATCATCAAAATATCGAACACATTTCAAGTTCACATGATTACTTGCAACATGATTTCTCCCGTGACCTCAAGAAGAAAAGTAACTACTCACAAATGATAATCATGCTCAAGATCAGAGGGGTATGAAATAGCATAATGTATCTGAACATATAATCTTCCACCAAGTAAACCATATAGTAATCAACTACAATATGTAATCAACACTACTAGTCACCCACAAGCACCAATTTATATTTCCGATACATAGATTAAACACAAGAGATGAACTAGGGTTTGAGAGGAGATGGTGTTGTTAAAGATGTTGATAGAGATTGCCCTGCCCAAGATGGGAGAGTTGTTGGTGATGATGATGATGATGATTGTCCCCTCCGGAAGGGAAGTTCCCTCGGCAGAATCGCTCCACCAGAGGGAAAAAGTGCTCCTGCCAAAGTTTCGCCTCGAGACGGAGACGCTTCGTCCCGAAAGTCCTCCTCCTATTTTTCCTGGTTAAAATGACTTATATACCAGAAGATGGACATCGGAGCTGGATTAGGCCGAGCACAACCCACCAGGGCGCGCCTGGAGGGCCTGGCGCGCCCTGGTGTCTTGTGATCACTAGGTGGCCCCCCTAGGCACGCCCTGGTGTCTTGTGATCACTAGGTGGCCCCCTAGGCACGCCCTAGTAGTTATTTGCTCCAGTATTTCTTATTTATTCCATAAAAAATCCTCGTGAAGTTTCAACTCATTTGGAGTTGTGCAGAATAGGTAGCCTGACGTAGATTTTTCAGATCCAGATTTCCAGCTGCCGGAATCCCCCCTCTTTATGTGTACCTTGCATATTATGAGAGAAAAGTCATTAGAATTACTCCAAAAAGAATTATAATGCATAAAAACATTATAAATAACAGTAGGTAAACATGATGCAAAATGGACGTATCAGGCCTCAGGGCCGCGGTGGCCCTGGGGGTAAAGCGTCTCACCATCAAGGGCGATTCTCAACTCCTCGTCAACTTCTCCAACAAGGAGTACAAGCCTAAGGCCGAGCACATGTAGGTATACCTAGAGGAGGTACGTAAAATTGAAAAACACTTCTTGGGTCTAGAATTACAGCATATCCCACGTGGCACGAACAAGGAGGCAGACGACATTGCTAGGAGAGCGTCCCGACACGAGCCCCAGAGGCCTGGCGTCTTTGAGGAAAGGCACTTCAAACCGTCAGCGGCCCCACCCGCTGTAGGCCCTGCGCTGCTTCGGGAGGAGCCGCCCTGGCCCCTCCTCAGGCGCTCCAGCCTGCGGTCTGACCTCGGCAACCCGCCTACTCCTGTCACTTGAACCTCGAGAGGTGTGCTGAACTGAAGAGTTCAAGGCGTACCTGCTCCGCTGCACCCTGCTAGAGAAGGAGGAAGATGCGGAATGCATGGCCGGTCAGGCCACTGCTTATTGTTTGCAGGACGGTGAGCTCTACCGAAGGTGCCCCAACGATGTCTCGCTGCGATTCATATCCAAGGAGCAAGGGCGTGAATTGCTGGCTGACATCCATGGCGGGGATTGCGGGCACCATTCTTCATCACGCACCCTCGTGGGCAAGGCGTTCCGCAGCAGGTTCTACTGGCCCACAACGCTCAACAATGCCACTGAGCTGGTGCGATCCTTTGAGGCCTGCCAGTTGCACACCAAACAGATCCACCAGCCCGCTCAGGGCCTCCATACCATCCCGCTCTCGTGGCCTTTTGCGGTCTGGGGGTTGGACATCCTCGGCCCGTTCCTCCGAGCAGCCGGGGGCTACCGCTACCTCTATGTTGTCATCAACAAATTCACCAAGTGGGTGGAGGTGGAGCCCGTGCGCACCATCCCAGCTAGCTTAGCCGTCAAGTTCATCAAGGTCCTCATGAGCCGCTTCGGGGTCCCCAACCCTATCATCACTGACAATGGCTCTCAGTTCACGAGCAACCTCTTCAAAACATATTGTGCTAACCTTGGAACGCAGATATGCTACGCTTCCGTGGCGCAACCATGGAGTAACGGCTGAGCTGAACGCGCCAATGCGGAGGTCCTGAGGGGCCTCAAGACGAGGAGCTTCAAGAAGAAACTAGCGGCATGCTACAAGGGTTGGCTCGGCGAGCTTCAGTCTGTGTTGTGGTCCATCCGCACCACGGCGACTAAGCCCACCAATGAGACCCTGTTCTTCCTCGTCTATGGGGCTGAGGCAGTCCTCCCACATGAGGTCAAACATCGCTCCCCGAGGGTCTTGGCATTTGACGAGGCACGCCAGGATGCCTCGTGGGGGATAGATCTCATGCTCGGGGAGGAGGCCCGCCGCCAAGCCTCGCTCTGTGTCGCGAGGTACCAGCAGGCACTGCGGCAGTATCACTGCCGCAACATCCGCTCCAGGACCCTCGAGGTGGGTGACCTCTTTCTAAGGTGGGTGCTCTCCAGGGAGGGGCTTCAAAAGCTCTCGCCTATGTGGGAGGGCCTGGTCAGGATCGCCCGTGTCTCCAGGCCTGTCACCGCGCACGTGGAGACGCGGGATGGGGTCCCCATCCAGAATACCTGGAACATCCAGCATCTCCGGAAGTTCTAACCGTGACAGGCAAGCGCCATGCGCCTCTCAAGTCTCCGCTCGTGACACTCACCGGTCACGCACCTTCTCCAGCCCAAAGCCGGTCGCGCACCGTGGCCAGCTCCTTCTCCAGCCGGTCGCGCATCGTGGCCTCCTGGCCGCGCTCTTGCTCCGTAGCCCAAAGTCGGCCCTCAAGATCGCCCACGCATTCCCTCAGCTGGGCGGCGGTGCTGCAAAAGCAAACAAGAAGCATCAGCAAGTACTTCAACAAAGGCAAGAAGTTGCCGGTGAAGATCCGGCCAGACTGCTCAACAGTCGACCCGAATGTCGAGGGCTACACCCAGTGGGTGCGCTTGCGCACCCCCACTAAAAACCGACCTACATACCTCGGCTCTGGTTCAGCTCAGCAGTCCGGGTGGCAAGCGTCCGGTTCTGGGTGTTATAGGCGGCCGCTCCCATGTTATGGTAGTCCTGCACCAAGAACAATATTTCGGCAATCAGAAGCACGCCTTTAAGTTCCAACCCGCCTGCTCAACAGCCGGCTTGGAACTCAGTGACTACACCTAGTGGGTGTGCTTGCGCGCCCCCACTGAAGATTACAAGAGAAAAACAAGCACGACAAAGCGTACCCGGACGGACATCTGCATCGCCAGCAGCTCCATGGGTGGAGAACTTGCCCAACACATCCTTCACCGCCAGGTTAAGGGCGGCCGTGCCGGCAACCGCCGTCCAACCCGGAGGGGCAGTGCTCATGGCCCCGGCGTTGGTCCCTTGTGAGCTCGAGGCCGCGGTTTCCACCTGCATCAGCTCATAAGTCGCCTGCGCCGGGTATTTGGGATTGCCACCTCCTCGCCCTTCAGCACTCGTCGTGTGATAATCCCCAAGTGCAGGGAATCATCATAGCAATTTCCAAAGGTGGAAGTGATAAGCATGGAGCCCACAAGGAGCTAAAGGTAAGATCAATATTCTCTCAAGTCCTATCTGCCACTGATACAACTCTACGTACACCGAACGTTTGCTTCCAACTAGAAACGAGAAATAAAACTATGTTGTGGGTATGAAGAGGATAACTTTGCATTGTATCGGAGAGCTAAAATATAAAAGTAGGTGTTGTTATCATCAAGTTAGAATATATTACTTAAGTATTATAAATAGCAAGTGTGGAATAATGATGGGTCGGTGTGCGGAATTGTCCTAAGCAACTGTTAACAAGATCGATAATCATTACTCCAATTTCATATGAGGGAGAGGCATAAGGTAACATACTTTCTCTTCTTTGATCATACGAACTTATGATTGGAACTCTAGCAAGCATCTGCAACTACTAAATATCATTAAGGTAAAACCCAACCATAACATTAACAAATCAAGTCCACTTTATCCCATACGCAACAACCCCCTTACTCAGGTTTATGCTTCTGTCACTAAAGCAACCCACAATAAGCGAATCATGAACGTATTGCAACACCCTACGGCAGGAATCGCTCACGCTTGCGCGACACGGAGGGCACAATAGGACATCACCAAAATAAAACATATAACTCATACCAATCTAGATCATCAATCAACCCAAAGACAAAGGATATCTACTCAAAACATCATAGGATGGCAACACATCATTGGATCATAATATGTGGCATAAAGCACCATGTTCATGTAGGGATTACAATAGGGTGCGGGCGAGTGGACCGCTTAAAAGAGATGAGGATGGTGATGATGATGGTGATGTTGATGAAGACGATCACCGCGGTGATGATTCCTTTCTCGATGGCACTCCGGCGCCACCGAGAGAGAGGAGGAGAGGTTCTCCCCCTTGTGCTTCCTCCTCCATGGCCTCCCTCCTAGATGGGGAGAGGTTCTTCCTTTGGTCCTTGGCCTTCATGGAGATGATGGCCCCTCCAAGATCCTTCCCCATGGCCTCCGGTGATGATGGCCCCCTTCGACAGGGTGCTAGAGAGGGCCTAGATTGATTTCTCGTGGCTGCAGAGGCTTGCGGCGGAGGAACTTCTAATCTCTCTTCTGTTCTGGGGTTTTCTCAATTTATAGGAAGGGTTGGCGTTGGTTTCACGTCAGGGGGCCCCACAGGGAGTCCACGAGGTAGGGGGCGCGCCCTAGGGGGGGCTCCACCGTTGTGGTGGCCTCGGGACTCCCCTTCGGTAGATTTTTGTTCAAGTATTTTTATATTTTCCAAAAATATTCTCCGTTGATTTCAGCGCATCCCGAGAACTTTTATTTCTACACTAAAACAACACCACGGTAGTTCTGCTGAAAACAGCGTCAGTCCAGGTTAGATTAATGATAGTTTCAGTCATGAATACTTCATAAATTATAGATACGTTGGAGACGTATCAGCATCCCCAAGCTTAATTCCTGCTCGTCCTCGAGTAGGTAAATGATAAAAGAAATAATTTCCGAAGTGTGAATGCTAGCAAGTGCTTAAGTTTGATCAATGATAGTTTCAGTCACTTTTTTAGCATCATTATATATCATAACAGTAGCTCAACTCATAAAACTTCTCATGATCAAGTAACAAGCTACTCACATGTTAAAGTACATATCATAAACTTTCTTAAAAACTTACAAACTATGTTCTCAGTCATCAAACAATTGCAATTCATCTTATTTTCAAGAAGGGTCTATGTAAGAGCTTTGATTCAGCAAACTCCACATACTCAACTATCATTTAATCTTTCACAATTGCTAACACTCACGTGAATTTATGGGTTCAAAATTTAATAGGACACAGAGAAAGATAGGGGCTTATAGTTTCGCCTCCCAACCTTTTACCTCAAGGGTAATGTCAACAATAATACTTTATGAAAACCTACATCCAAGTGGATATATATATCCGAATTGCTCCAACACGAAGTGCTTGCCAAAGGAAAAAGTGTAAAAAGGAAAGGTGATGATCACCAAGACTCTTGTACAAGGGTAGAAGATAAAATTAAAAGATAGGCCCTTCGCAGAGGGAAGCATAAGTTGTCATGTGCTTTTATGGTTGGATGCACAAAATCTTAATGCAAAAGAACGTCACTTTATAATTTCGCTTGTGATAAAGACCTTTATTATGCAGTCTATCGCTTTTATTTCTTCCATATCACAAGTTCGTATAAAGCTTCTTTTCTTCACACTAATAGATCATACACATTTAGAGAGCAATTTTTATTGCATGCACCGATGACAATTTACTTGAAGGATCTTACTCAATCCATAGGTAGGTATGGTGGACTCTCAAGGCAAAACTGGTTTAAGGGATGTTTGGAAGCACAAATAATATTTCTACTTGGTGCAAAGAATTTGGCTAGCATGAGAGGGAAAGGCAAGCTCAACATGTTGGATGGTCCAAGACAATATAACGTCTATTCGGATATAGGAAAACACAACCCATTAAGTTATATTCCTTGTCCAACATCAACTTTTTAGCATGCCATATTTTAGTGAGTGCTCACAATTACAAAAGATGTCCAAGATAGCATATTTATATGTGAAATATCTCCTCCCTCAATATTCTTTCATGAATTGTTCAAGTGACCAATACTATGTTTGCTAACTTTCAATAAATTTACCACCTCTACTTATTATATGTGAAGTCATTACTCCCCATGGTATGAGTCATGTTTAAATTCAGATTTATGATATTAAATTCATTCAACCATTTACTCATAGGATATAAGTGAAGCACGAGAGTAAATGACAAACTACTCCAAAAAGATATAAGTGAAGGAAAATCAGTAGTCAAAAAATTAACTAGCCATAGGAGGATTCTCTTTTATTCAAGATTTCAGATCCAAAGATTTTATTCAAACAGCAGGTAAAATGAAAATACGCTCCAAGCAAAACACATATCATGTGACGAATAAAAATATAGCTCCGAGTAAGATATACCAATGGTTTTGAAGATGAAAAAGGGGATGCCTTCCAGGGCATCCCCATGCTTAGGCGCTTGAGTCTTCCATGAATATTACCTTGGGTTGCCTTGGGCATCCCCAAGCTTAGGGTATTTCCACTCCTTATTCTCCTCATATCGATATCTCACCCAAAACTTGAAAACTTCAATCACACAAAACTTAACGGAACTTCGTGAGATGGCTTAGTATGATAAAGAGTAAACCATTCACTTTGGTACTGTCAAAGACAAGATTCATAATTGTTGTCACACAATGCTTACTGTACCATATCATTTCTACAATTTATATTGAGGAATATAAGCCATAGAAACTAGAAAACAAGCAAACTAAGCATTGAAAACAGAATCTGCCACTAACAGAACAGTCTGTAATGATCTGAACAGAAACCACACTTCTGCTACTCCAAAAATCCAACCAAATTAGGAAAACCTAACAATTTGTGTACCAATCCATAGCAAAAAGAATCAGATCAAAATCACGTTTCTGTGAATTATCAAAACTAATTTACTGGGCGCCAAAGTTTTTGATTTTCAGCTGGATCAACACAACTATCACCGTAAGCTATCC
The DNA here is from genome assembly GCF_002162155.2 of Triticum dicoccoides. Lineage (NCBI taxonomy): Eukaryota > Viridiplantae > Streptophyta > Magnoliopsida > Poales > Poaceae > Triticum > Triticum dicoccoides. The sequence goes on along the minus strand of NC_041391.1, from coordinate 362,342,175 downwards.
TAAAGGTCTTGGCACTTTATTGAAACAAAAGCTATAAAACATGATTACTACAGTAGCTTAATCATGTGAATGCACAAATACAACAAGGATAAATATTGGGTTGTCTCCCAACAAGCGCTTTTCTTTAATTCCTTTTAGCTAGGCATAATGATTTCAATGATGCTCACATAAAAGATAAGAATTGAAACAAAAAGAGAGCATCATGAAGAATATGAGTAGCACATTCAAGTCTAACCCACTTCCTATGCCTAGGGATTTTGAGAGAAAACAACTTAAGGGAACAAGAATCAACTAGCATAGGAAGGCAAAATAAGTATAACTTCGAAACTTTAAGCACATAGAGAGGAAACTTGATATTATTGTAACTCCTACAAGCATATATCCCTCCCTCATAATAATTTTCAGTAGAATCATGAATTAATTCAACAATATAACCATCACATAAAGCATTATTTTCATGATCTACAAGCATGGAAATTTTACTACTCTTCACATGAGCAAAATTCTTCTCATTCAGAATAGTGGGAGCAAACTCAACAATATAAGTATCATGTGAGGCATACTCCAATTGAAAATTAAAATCATGATGGCAAGTTTCATGGTTAAGATTATTCTTTATGGCAGCCATGTAATCACAATAATCATCATAGATAGCAACTTTGTTCTCATAATCAATTGGAACCTCTTCCGAAATAGTGGAATCATTACTGACTAAAGTCAAGACCTCTCCAAATCCACTTTCATAAATATCACACTAAGATTCAACACCCTCCAAAATAGTGGGATCACTAATTCCTAAGTTGACCCTCTTCCAAACCCACTTTCGATGATAGTATTGTTCCTACTCCAAAAGTTATAAGTGAAGTTCATGGAGGATTATATAATTAATATAGGCTAACCACTATCCAAGCTCAAAATATATAAGTGAAGCACAAGAAGCATTCTATAAGACCATACTCAAAAGATTTAAGTGAAGTACAAAGAGCATTCTATAAGATCATACTCAAAAGATATAAGTGAAGCACATGAACCATTCTATAAATCAATGAAGGGCTATGTCATACTAGCATGGTTCTTAAAGAAAAAGAAAAACACAAAGGACACAAATCATGTGAACAAAACAAAAACCAAGGTATCCCGATAATTGTCGAAGAAGAAAGATGGGATGCCAACCAGGGCATCCCCAAGCTTAGATGCTTGAGTATCCTTGAAATATTTACTTGGGGTGCCTTGGGCATCCCCAAGCTTGAACTCTTGTGTCACGCCCAAGATGCGACCCTATCCTAAAGGAACTCGAAGGTCCCACCAAGGATAGAAGCGCATCTTGAAGACGCTTTTGCAAGGTGGATATCATTACATCAAACCATTACATAATAGTTGGGGATACATACAATAGGCATACAATGCTACACGAATACAACATCATCTTACATAAGGGCAACATCCGACTACGGATGAAACACAAACAGAAACTCAAACAACATCCACCCTGCTAGCCTAGGCTGCCGACATGGAACCTATCCCCTGATCGAAGAAGAAGCAGAACAAGAACTCCAAAACAAGCAAACATCGCTCTCGCGTCATGAT
>NC_041391.1:362245293-362340089 GCF_002162155.2 Triticum dicoccoides | reverse complement strand
GATAAAGGGAAAACCTTCTTCTTAGCTTCATCTCCGGGTAAACCTGCAAGCTTAAACAATCCAAAAATTTCATCCACATATATCAAGTGCTTATTAGGATGTTCGGTTCCATCTCCTACATAGGGATTAGCTAGCAGTTGTTCTACCATACCCGAAGGAATTTCGTATTCAATATTTTCAATAGGTGCAGTAGGTTGAGGGGTAACTAATTGTGGTTCCGGCCGAGGTGAAGATACCCTGAACAAACCCCTCAATGAATTGTTTTCCATAGTAACAAGTGACAATAAATTTCAGCACATAGTAATAATTTTTCCTTACCAAGAGCACTTCACTCCTCGGCAACGGCGCCAGAAAAGAGCCTTAATGACCCATAAGTATATGGGATCAATTGTAGCCTTTTCGATAAGTAAGAGTGTCAAACCCAACGAGGAGCAGAAGGAAATGACAAGTTGTTTTCAACAAGGTAATGTCTGCAAGTGCTGAAATTGTAAGTAACAGAGTAGTTTGATAGCAAGATAATTTGTAACGAGCAAGTAAGAGTAGTAGTAACAAAAGTGCAGCAAGGTAGCCCAATACTTTTGAGGCAAAGGACAGGCCAAAACGGTCTCTTATGATAAGCAAAGTGTTCTTGAGGGTACACGAGAATTTTATCAACTCACTTTCATCATGTTGGTTTCATTCGTATTGGCTACTTTGATAATTTGGTATGTGGGTGGACCGGTGCTTAGGTGATGTTATTACTTGGAAAAACCTCCTACTTATGATTAACCCCCTCGCAAGCATCTGCAACTACGAGAAAAGTATTAAGAATAAATTCTAACCATAGCATTAAACTTTTGGATCCAGTCGGTCGCTTACGGAAAAGCGCATAAACTAGTGTTTAAGCTTCTATCACTCTCGCAACCCATCATCTAATAACTACTCCACAATCCATTCCCTTAGGCCCAAATATGGTGAAGTGTCATGTAGTCGACGTTAACATGACACCACTAAGGGAATCATAACATACATATCATCAAAATATCGAACACATTTCAAGTTCACATGATTACTTGCAACATGATTTCTCCCGTGACCTCAAGAAGAAAAGTAACTACTCACAAATGATAATCATGCTCAAGATCAGAGGGGTATGAAATAGCATAATGTATCTGAACATATAATCTTCCACCAAGTAAACCATATAGTAATCAACTACAATATGTAATCAACACTACTAGTCACCCACAAGCACCAATTTATATTTCCGATACATAGATTAAACACAAGAGATGAACTAGGGTTTGAGAGGAGATGGTGTTGTTAAAGATGTTGATAGAGATTGCCCTGCCCAAGATGGGAGAGTTGTTGGTGATGATGATGATGATGATTGTCCCCTCCGGAAGGGAAGTTCCCTCGGCAGAATCGCTCCACCAGAGGGAAAAAGTGCTCCTGCCAAAGTTTCGCCTCGAGACGGAGACGCTTCGTCCCGAAAGTCCTCCTCCTATTTTTCCTGGTTAAAATGACTTATATACCAGAAGATGGACATCGGAGCTGGATTAGGCCGAGCACAACCCACCAGGGCGCGCCTGGAGGGCCTGGCGCGCCCTGGTGTCTTGTGATCACTAGGTGGCCCCCCTAGGCACGCCCTGGTGTCTTGTGATCACTAGGTGGCCCCCTAGGCACGCCCTAGTAGTTATTTGCTCCAGTATTTCTTATTTATTCCATAAAAAATCCTCGTGAAGTTTCAACTCATTTGGAGTTGTGCAGAATAGGTAGCCTGACGTAGATTTTTCAGATCCAGATTTCCAGCTGCCGGAATCCCCCCTCTTTATGTGTACCTTGCATATTATGAGAGAAAAGTCATTAGAATTACTCCAAAAAGAATTATAATGCATAAAAACATTATAAATAACAGTAGGTAAACATGATGCAAAATGGACGTATCAGGCCTCAGGGCCGCGGTGGCCCTGGGGGTAAAGCGTCTCACCATCAAGGGCGATTCTCAACTCCTCGTCAACTTCTCCAACAAGGAGTACAAGCCTAAGGCCGAGCACATGTAGGTATACCTAGAGGAGGTACGTAAAATTGAAAAACACTTCTTGGGTCTAGAATTACAGCATATCCCACGTGGCACGAACAAGGAGGCAGACGACATTGCTAGGAGAGCGTCCCGACACGAGCCCCAGAGGCCTGGCGTCTTTGAGGAAAGGCACTTCAAACCGTCAGCGGCCCCACCCGCTGTAGGCCCTGCGCTGCTTCGGGAGGAGCCGCCCTGGCCCCTCCTCAGGCGCTCCAGCCTGCGGTCTGACCTCGGCAACCCGCCTACTCCTGTCACTTGAACCTCGAGAGGTGTGCTGAACTGAAGAGTTCAAGGCGTACCTGCTCCGCTGCACCCTGCTAGAGAAGGAGGAAGATGCGGAATGCATGGCCGGTCAGGCCACTGCTTATTGTTTGCAGGACGGTGAGCTCTACCGAAGGTGCCCCAACGATGTCTCGCTGCGATTCATATCCAAGGAGCAAGGGCGTGAATTGCTGGCTGACATCCATGGCGGGGATTGCGGGCACCATTCTTCATCACGCACCCTCGTGGGCAAGGCGTTCCGCAGCAGGTTCTACTGGCCCACAACGCTCAACAATGCCACTGAGCTGGTGCGATCCTTTGAGGCCTGCCAGTTGCACACCAAACAGATCCACCAGCCCGCTCAGGGCCTCCATACCATCCCGCTCTCGTGGCCTTTTGCGGTCTGGGGGTTGGACATCCTCGGCCCGTTCCTCCGAGCAGCCGGGGGCTACCGCTACCTCTATGTTGTCATCAACAAATTCACCAAGTGGGTGGAGGTGGAGCCCGTGCGCACCATCCCAGCTAGCTTAGCCGTCAAGTTCATCAAGGTCCTCATGAGCCGCTTCGGGGTCCCCAACCCTATCATCACTGACAATGGCTCTCAGTTCACGAGCAACCTCTTCAAAACATATTGTGCTAACCTTGGAACGCAGATATGCTACGCTTCCGTGGCGCAACCATGGAGTAACGGCTGAGCTGAACGCGCCAATGCGGAGGTCCTGAGGGGCCTCAAGACGAGGAGCTTCAAGAAGAAACTAGCGGCATGCTACAAGGGTTGGCTCGGCGAGCTTCAGTCTGTGTTGTGGTCCATCCGCACCACGGCGACTAAGCCCACCAATGAGACCCTGTTCTTCCTCGTCTATGGGGCTGAGGCAGTCCTCCCACATGAGGTCAAACATCGCTCCCCGAGGGTCTTGGCATTTGACGAGGCACGCCAGGATGCCTCGTGGGGGATAGATCTCATGCTCGGGGAGGAGGCCCGCCGCCAAGCCTCGCTCTGTGTCGCGAGGTACCAGCAGGCACTGCGGCAGTATCACTGCCGCAACATCCGCTCCAGGACCCTCGAGGTGGGTGACCTCTTTCTAAGGTGGGTGCTCTCCAGGGAGGGGCTTCAAAAGCTCTCGCCTATGTGGGAGGGCCTGGTCAGGATCGCCCGTGTCTCCAGGCCTGTCACCGCGCACGTGGAGACGCGGGATGGGGTCCCCATCCAGAATACCTGGAACATCCAGCATCTCCGGAAGTTCTAACCGTGACAGGCAAGCGCCATGCGCCTCTCAAGTCTCCGCTCGTGACACTCACCGGTCACGCACCTTCTCCAGCCCAAAGCCGGTCGCGCACCGTGGCCAGCTCCTTCTCCAGCCGGTCGCGCATCGTGGCCTCCTGGCCGCGCTCTTGCTCCGTAGCCCAAAGTCGGCCCTCAAGATCGCCCACGCATTCCCTCAGCTGGGCGGCGGTGCTGCAAAAGCAAACAAGAAGCATCAGCAAGTACTTCAACAAAGGCAAGAAGTTGCCGGTGAAGATCCGGCCAGACTGCTCAACAGTCGACCCGAATGTCGAGGGCTACACCCAGTGGGTGCGCTTGCGCACCCCCACTAAAAACCGACCTACATACCTCGGCTCTGGTTCAGCTCAGCAGTCCGGGTGGCAAGCGTCCGGTTCTGGGTGTTATAGGCGGCCGCTCCCATGTTATGGTAGTCCTGCACCAAGAACAATATTTCGGCAATCAGAAGCACGCCTTTAAGTTCCAACCCGCCTGCTCAACAGCCGGCTTGGAACTCAGTGACTACACCTAGTGGGTGTGCTTGCGCGCCCCCACTGAAGATTACAAGAGAAAAACAAGCACGACAAAGCGTACCCGGACGGACATCTGCATCGCCAGCAGCTCCATGGGTGGAGAACTTGCCCAACACATCCTTCACCGCCAGGTTAAGGGCGGCCGTGCCGGCAACCGCCGTCCAACCCGGAGGGGCAGTGCTCATGGCCCCGGCGTTGGTCCCTTGTGAGCTCGAGGCCGCGGTTTCCACCTGCATCAGCTCATAAGTCGCCTGCGCCGGGTATTTGGGATTGCCACCTCCTCGCCCTTCAGCACTCGTCGTGTGATAATCCCCAAGTGCAGGGAATCATCATAGCAATTTCCAAAGGTGGAAGTGATAAGCATGGAGCCCACAAGGAGCTAAAGGTAAGATCAATATTCTCTCAAGTCCTATCTGCCACTGATACAACTCTACGTACACCGAACGTTTGCTTCCAACTAGAAACGAGAAATAAAACTATGTTGTGGGTATGAAGAGGATAACTTTGCATTGTATCGGAGAGCTAAAATATAAAAGTAGGTGTTGTTATCATCAAGTTAGAATATATTACTTAAGTATTATAAATAGCAAGTGTGGAATAATGATGGGTCGGTGTGCGGAATTGTCCTAAGCAACTGTTAACAAGATCGATAATCATTACTCCAATTTCATATGAGGGAGAGGCATAAGGTAACATACTTTCTCTTCTTTGATCATACGAACTTATGATTGGAACTCTAGCAAGCATCTGCAACTACTAAATATCATTAAGGTAAAACCCAACCATAACATTAACAAATCAAGTCCACTTTATCCCATACGCAACAACCCCCTTACTCAGGTTTATGCTTCTGTCACTAAAGCAACCCACAATAAGCGAATCATGAACGTATTGCAACACCCTACGGCAGGAATCGCTCACGCTTGCGCGACACGGAGGGCACAATAGGACATCACCAAAATAAAACATATAACTCATACCAATCTAGATCATCAATCAACCCAAAGACAAAGGATATCTACTCAAAACATCATAGGATGGCAACACATCATTGGATCATAATATGTGGCATAAAGCACCATGTTCATGTAGGGATTACAATAGGGTGCGGGCGAGTGGACCGCTTAAAAGAGATGAGGATGGTGATGATGATGGTGATGTTGATGAAGACGATCACCGCGGTGATGATTCCTTTCTCGATGGCACTCCGGCGCCACCGAGAGAGAGGAGGAGAGGTTCTCCCCCTTGTGCTTCCTCCTCCATGGCCTCCCTCCTAGATGGGGAGAGGTTCTTCCTTTGGTCCTTGGCCTTCATGGAGATGATGGCCCCTCCAAGATCCTTCCCCATGGCCTCCGGTGATGATGGCCCCCTTCGACAGGGTGCTAGAGAGGGCCTAGATTGATTTCTCGTGGCTGCAGAGGCTTGCGGCGGAGGAACTTCTAATCTCTCTTCTGTTCTGGGGTTTTCTCAATTTATAGGAAGGGTTGGCGTTGGTTTCACGTCAGGGGGCCCCACAGGGAGTCCACGAGGTAGGGGGCGCGCCCTAGGGGGGGCTCCACCGTTGTGGTGGCCTCGGGACTCCCCTTCGGTAGATTTTTGTTCAAGTATTTTTATATTTTCCAAAAATATTCTCCGTTGATTTCAGCGCATCCCGAGAACTTTTATTTCTACACTAAAACAACACCACGGTAGTTCTGCTGAAAACAGCGTCAGTCCAGGTTAGATTAATGATAGTTTCAGTCATGAATACTTCATAAATTATAGATACGTTGGAGACGTATCAGCATCCCCAAGCTTAATTCCTGCTCGTCCTCGAGTAGGTAAATGATAAAAGAAATAATTTCCGAAGTGTGAATGCTAGCAAGTGCTTAAGTTTGATCAATGATAGTTTCAGTCACTTTTTTAGCATCATTATATATCATAACAGTAGCTCAACTCATAAAACTTCTCATGATCAAGTAACAAGCTACTCACATGTTAAAGTACATATCATAAACTTTCTTAAAAACTTACAAACTATGTTCTCAGTCATCAAACAATTGCAATTCATCTTATTTTCAAGAAGGGTCTATGTAAGAGCTTTGATTCAGCAAACTCCACATACTCAACTATCATTTAATCTTTCACAATTGCTAACACTCACGTGAATTTATGGGTTCAAAATTTAATAGGACACAGAGAAAGATAGGGGCTTATAGTTTCGCCTCCCAACCTTTTACCTCAAGGGTAATGTCAACAATAATACTTTATGAAAACCTACATCCAAGTGGATATATATATCCGAATTGCTCCAACACGAAGTGCTTGCCAAAGGAAAAAGTGTAAAAAGGAAAGGTGATGATCACCAAGACTCTTGTACAAGGGTAGAAGATAAAATTAAAAGATAGGCCCTTCGCAGAGGGAAGCATAAGTTGTCATGTGCTTTTATGGTTGGATGCACAAAATCTTAATGCAAAAGAACGTCACTTTATAATTTCGCTTGTGATAAAGACCTTTATTATGCAGTCTATCGCTTTTATTTCTTCCATATCACAAGTTCGTATAAAGCTTCTTTTCTTCACACTAATAGATCATACACATTTAGAGAGCAATTTTTATTGCATGCACCGATGACAATTTACTTGAAGGATCTTACTCAATCCATAGGTAGGTATGGTGGACTCTCAAGGCAAAACTGGTTTAAGGGATGTTTGGAAGCACAAATAATATTTCTACTTGGTGCAAAGAATTTGGCTAGCATGAGAGGGAAAGGCAAGCTCAACATGTTGGATGGTCCAAGACAATATAACGTCTATTCGGATATAGGAAAACACAACCCATTAAGTTATATTCCTTGTCCAACATCAACTTTTTAGCATGCCATATTTTAGTGAGTGCTCACAATTACAAAAGATGTCCAAGATAGCATATTTATATGTGAAATATCTCCTCCCTCAATATTCTTTCATGAATTGTTCAAGTGACCAATACTATGTTTGCTAACTTTCAATAAATTTACCACCTCTACTTATTATATGTGAAGTCATTACTCCCCATGGTATGAGTCATGTTTAAATTCAGATTTATGATATTAAATTCATTCAACCATTTACTCATAGGATATAAGTGAAGCACGAGAGTAAATGACAAACTACTCCAAAAAGATATAAGTGAAGGAAAATCAGTAGTCAAAAAATTAACTAGCCATAGGAGGATTCTCTTTTATTCAAGATTTCAGATCCAAAGATTTTATTCAAACAGCAGGTAAAATGAAAATACGCTCCAAGCAAAACACATATCATGTGACGAATAAAAATATAGCTCCGAGTAAGATATACCAATGGTTTTGAAGATGAAAAAGGGGATGCCTTCCAGGGCATCCCCATGCTTAGGCGCTTGAGTCTTCCATGAATATTACCTTGGGTTGCCTTGGGCATCCCCAAGCTTAGGGTATTTCCACTCCTTATTCTCCTCATATCGATATCTCACCCAAAACTTGAAAACTTCAATCACACAAAACTTAACGGAACTTCGTGAGATGGCTTAGTATGATAAAGAGTAAACCATTCACTTTGGTACTGTCAAAGACAAGATTCATAATTGTTGTCACACAATGCTTACTGTACCATATCATTTCTACAATTTATATTGAGGAATATAAGCCATAGAAACTAGAAAACAAGCAAACTAAGCATTGAAAACAGAATCTGCCACTAACAGAACAGTCTGTAATGATCTGAACAGAAACCACACTTCTGCTACTCCAAAAATCCAACCAAATTAGGAAAACCTAACAATTTGTGTACCAATCCATAGCAAAAAGAATCAGATCAAAATCACGTTTCTGTGAATTATCAAAACTAATTTACTGGGCGCCAAAGTTTTTGATTTTCAGCTGGATCAACACAACTATCACCGTAAGCTATCCTAAAGGTCTTGGCACTTTATTGAAACAAAAGCTATAAAACATGATTACTACAGTAGCTTAATCATGTGAATGCACAAATACAACAAGGATAAATATTGGGTTGTCTCCCAACAAGCGCTTTTCTTTAATTCCTTTTAGCTAGGCATAATGATTTCAATGATGCTCACATAAAAGATAAGAATTGAAACAAAAAGAGAGCATCATGAAGAATATGAGTAGCACATTCAAGTCTAACCCACTTCCTATGCCTAGGGATTTTGAGAGAAAACAACTTAAGGGAACAAGAATCAACTAGCATAGGAAGGCAAAATAAGTATAACTTCGAAACTTTAAGCACATAGAGAGGAAACTTGATATTATTGTAACTCCTACAAGCATATATCCCTCCCTCATAATAATTTTCAGTAGAATCATGAATTAATTCAACAATATAACCATCACATAAAGCATTATTTTCATGATCTACAAGCATGGAAATTTTACTACTCTTCACATGAGCAAAATTCTTCTCATTCAGAATAGTGGGAGCAAACTCAACAATATAAGTATCATGTGAGGCATACTCCAATTGAAAATTAAAATCATGATGGCAAGTTTCATGGTTAAGATTATTCTTTATGGCAGCCATGTAATCACAATAATCATCATAGATAGCAACTTTGTTCTCATAATCAATTGGAACCTCTTCCGAAATAGTGGAATCATTACTGACTAAAGTCAAGACCTCTCCAAATCCACTTTCATAAATATCACACTAAGATTCAACACCCTCCAAAATAGTGGGATCACTAATTCCTAAGTTGACCCTCTTCCAAACCCACTTTCGATGATAGTATTGTTCCTACTCCAAAAGTTATAAGTGAAGTTCATGGAGGATTATATAATTAATATAGGCTAACCACTATCCAAGCTCAAAATATATAAGTGAAGCACAAGAAGCATTCTATAAGACCATACTCAAAAGATTTAAGTGAAGTACAAAGAGCATTCTATAAGATCATACTCAAAAGATATAAGTGAAGCACATGAACCATTCTATAAATCAATGAAGGGCTATGTCATACTAGCATGGTTCTTAAAGAAAAAGAAAAACACAAAGGACACAAATCATGTGAACAAAACAAAAACCAAGGTATCCCGATAATTGTCGAAGAAGAAAGATGGGATGCCAACCAGGGCATCCCCAAGCTTAGATGCTTGAGTATCCTTGAAATATTTACTTGGGGTGCCTTGGGCATCCCCAAGCTTGAACTCTTGTGTCACGCCCAAGATGCGACCCTATCCTAAAGGAACTCGAAGGTCCCACCAAGGATAGAAGCGCATCTTGAAGACGCTTTTGCAAGGTGGATATCATTACATCAAACCATTACATAATAGTTGGGGATACATACAATAGGCATACAATGCTACACGAATACAACATCATCTTACATAAGGGCAACATCCGACTACGGATGAAACACAAACAGAAACTCAAACAACATCCACCCTGCTAGCCTAGGCTGCCGACATGGAACCTATCCCCTGATCGAAGAAGAAGCAGAACAAGAACTCCAAAACAAGCAAACATCGCTCTCGCGTCATGATCATTGCATAACCTGTACCTGCAACTGTGTTGTAGTAATCTGTGAGCCACGAGGACTCAGCAATCCCATTACCATGGGTATCTAGACTAGCAAAGCTTAATGGGAAAGGAAGGGGTAAAGTGGTGAGGTTGCAGCAGCGACTAAGCACATATGGTGGCTAACATACGCAAATGAGAGCGAGAAGAGAAGCAAACGGAACGGTCGTCAACTAGTAATGATCAAGAAGTGATCCTGAGCTCCTACTTATGTCAAACATAACCCAAAGACCGTATTCACTTCCCGGACTCCGCCGAAAAGAGACCATCACGGCTACACACACGGTTGATGTGTTTTAATTCGGATCTGGTGTATCTACAACTGGACATTAACAAATTCCCATCTGCCACATAACCGCGGGCACGACTTTCGAAAGTTTATACCTTGCAGGGGTGTCCCAACTTAGCCCATGATAAGCTCTCGCGATCAACGAAGGATATTCCTTCTCCCAGGAAGACCCGATCAATCTCGGAATCCCGGTTTACAAGACATTTCGACAATGGTAAAACAAGACCAGCAAAGCTGCCCGATGCGCCGACAATCCCGATAGGAGCTGCACATATCTCGTTCTTAGGGAAACACCGGATGAGACATCCTACGAGTGAAACCAGACCTCGAGTTTCCCCGAGGGGGCCCTGCAGTCTACTCGGTTCGAACCAGCACTTAGAGAAGCACTGGTCCGGGGGGGCTAAAATAAAGATGACCCTCAGGTTGGCCGACCCAAGGGAAGGGTATAGGTGGTGGTGAGGCAAATGGTAAAATCAAGGTTGGGCCTTGCTGGAGGAGTTTTATTCAAAGCGAACTGTCAAGGGGTCCCATAAATCACCCAACCACGTAAGGACACAAAATCCGGGAACATAACACCGATATGACGGAAACTAGGGCGGCAAGAGTGGAACAAAACACCAGGCATAAGGCCGAGCCTTCCACCCTTTACCAAGTATATAGATGCATTAATAATATAAGAGATATTGTGATATCCCAACATAATCCTGTCCACCATGGAGCAATCTTCAACTTCACCTGCAACTAACAACACTATAAGAGGGGCTGAGCAAAGCGGTAACATAGCCAAGCAACGGTTTTCTAGGAAGGGTGAAAAGGTTAGAGGCTGACATGGCAATTTGGGAGGCATGGTAAACAAGTGATAGGTAGCGCAGCATAGCGATAGAACGAGGCAACTAGCATAGCAATGATAGTAGTGAGATCCAAGGTGACGGTCATCTTGCCTGAAATCCCTCTAGAAAGAAGAACGAGTCCATGAAGAAGAAGAAGCCACGAAGATGAACCAAGCGTAGACGAACGAATGCTCACGATCGTAACGAAACAGGAACTATCGAGAAGAAGCACACAACATAGTAAACACACCACATATACACATGACATGATGCAAAGCCAAACATGATGCATGACAAAGCTACATGGAGCTACTCATGGCAAAAGATGATGCATACAAGACCAACACATCAAAGCAAGTTTAAATGAGGCCGGAAACAACATATAACAATTTCCGGCAAGTCCTCATATGCAAATTTAGGAAATGGTCCAGAACTGAACAAACATTAAGTTAAAGTTTTTAAATAGCAAGTTAAAGAGCACCAAGAGGATCTACACGAAATTCTAGTCAAGTTACATATAAAGTTCATATAGTTCAGAGCTACGGTCTAGAAGATATGAGCAAAACAAGTTAAACATGGCATTGATGCAAAATGCATACAAACATCAATAAAACACTCTCAAACATGTATGCAACATTATAATATGAAACTACATGCAAAATCAAGCAAGTTTCATATAGAGCACACTCAAAACGGAGCAACGGTTCGACGCGTACACTCTATACAAGTTTAAAGAACAAGCTGTCCAAAACAGCAACTAGGCATCTAGCAAGTACCAAAACAATAAGCTACAACACCCCAACATAATAACAAAAGGCATGTGCATGAAGTACAGGTAAAGCATGAAAAAACATGAACACTGAGCTAACTCCTGAAAACACTATAACATGCTCAAAAGGACATGGCAAGATTGCAAATAATAAAAGTTTCAGACTTAGCAGGAATAACATCACGTTGCAATGTTTAGAGCTATCAAACAACATGTTACAGGAACTTAACACGACTAACAAAGGCATGGCATGAATCTACTAAATTCATAAAACAAATGTCCCTTACTGACCTTGAGCCAAAAGGGCACAGAAAATATGATGGCACCCATGTAAACATGGCAAGTTATATGACATATTCATACATGGCAGGAACAACAATAAGTAGGCATGTTGGTGAGCTTGTACCACTCACCACAGAGAAATACATGGCATGGCAAGGTGATCAATAGTAAGAAGACATGTTTATGAAGCTAAGAATGGCAAGAGCAAGTTCACAGGGTGCATGGATCACTAGCAAAGCTCATGGCAAAACTGAACTTAATGTTAACAGGCTGACAACAACATTATATAGCAATTTGAGAGAAAGATTAAAACAATCTACAGTAGGCTATAAATGCAACCAGCGCATGAATGGATATAGCATGACATGTGTAAGAAAACATCCTTAGTGAACATCTCCAGATTATGCATAGAATGACTTGTAGCAGCAGGTTTACATAGCATCATGATATAGCAGAAGCAGTCTAGCAAAACAGTAACAGCAAGTACCCTACTTCACGAGCTCGATGCACTCACTACAAGACCCAAAAAAATACATGGATTGCACCACTCTAAAGATGGCATGATGTAGCTCAACAGTCATGTATACAGCAAACTCATAGGATGCACACACAAAATGCAATGAAAAAGACAAAACAACAAGTTCTAACAGTTTCAGCAGGTTAACATCATTTAGCACTCTTGCAACGATGACTAGGGTATCAAGATGAACTCTAATGAACATGACCCAATGGAATGAAATGTAGATCATCTCATGATGAACATTTTGATATATTGAACACACATAATGGAGCAACATGCACTAAGATACAGCAGGTCAAAGATGTATATATGATGCAGAAATTCAGGGACTTAGCAGTTTTTAGGAAAAATGGATCGAGCGCGGTATAGCTAAACTACGCACGGGCGGGGAATAGCCGTGCGGGGGCGCTCACCTAGCGGGGCAAGGCCCAAGGTGGTGATGGATCGGGCCAGGAGGGCACGCTGCGCCGGAAGCTGGACTGCGGCTTGCGGGGCCCACGTGGCCCACGCGGTCAACGCGGGTGAGCAGGCGCGGATCGGGGCTCCTCCCTATCCCGCACGGCGGTGGCGATGCACGCCGGAGCTCCGGTGACGGCGAGGGGGCCAGGATGGCAACGACGGGGGTGGCCCCGGACCAGATCTAGCCGAATCCGGCCGGCGGCGAGCGGCCACGGCGGTGGAGGGGCACGGGGCGACGCGAGACGACGTAGGGATGAAGTGGCGCGTGGCGGCACAGAATCCATGGCGGCAGGGTGGCGAACTGGAGAGGAGGAGGCGGCGGCGATGGGCAGTCTGGCGAGGCGGCGGGAGCGCAGGGAGGCGCCGACGGGCGACGGGGAGGCGCTGGCGGCGGGAACGACGCGCTCCGGCGACGAGGCGGCGGCAGCTGGTCGTCGGCGAGGTTCGGTGATCGGAGGGAAGCAACGGGGCGGCGGCGAGGCTCCAGGCTCGCGCGGGTTCGGGCCAACGCGGGCCTGCGATGGGCCTGCAGGGTCGGCGCGGTGGAGAGAGAGAGGAGGCGACGTGGCGGCAGCTAATTTGCTGCGGGGGCGGCGGATGCTGAGGTGGCAGCGCGTGATTGGCCAGGCGACGTGGCTGGGCGGTGGTGGACATGTCCGGCCGTTGGCGGACGCGAGGAGGAAGGGGACTAGGGTTTGTACCGCGAAAAATGAGGAAGGGGAGGCAAATATATAGGAAGAGGGAGCTAGGAGTGTCCAAATGAGGAGCGGTTTTCGCCCACACGATTGTGATCAAACGACCGAGAGCATGGAGGGGGTTTGGATGGGTTATTGGGCCACTTTGACGGGATGTTGGGCTGCAACATAAAGAGGGCTTTTACGGTTACCCGGTTAACCGTTGGAGCATCAAACGACCTCCAAATGGAACGAAACTTGACAGGCGGTCTATCGGTGGTGTACCAAGGCCGCTTGGTAAACCTCGGTCCATTCCGAGAACGTTTAACACCCCCACTCGAAAAGAGGCAAAAGGGGGCGCCGGGGGACATAGGAGTGTCGGATTGCAAAACGGACAACGGGTACAATGCTCGGATACATGAGACAAATGAGATGCACATGATGACATGATAAAATGCAACAGGCAAGCAAATGACATGGCAATGATGGTGAATAACTGGCAGGCACCTGGCGCATCGAATCCGGGGCGTTACATCTTGCCTCTCTTTATTCTTCTCACATCGGTAACTCCTCGTTCTTCGAACACTTTATGCACACAAAATTTAGCAAAAACTTTGTGAGATCCGTTAGTATAATAAAGCAAATCACTACCTTTAGGTACTGTTGCAAACTCATTCCAATTTCATATTAGCATTATATCTACAGTATTCCAAATTCACCATGGGTCATACCCCCCGATACTACCCATAGATTCATAAAAATAAGTGAACAACATATAGAAAACAGAATCTGTCAAAAATAGGACAGTCTGGAAATTTCGTATACTTCTGTAACTACACAAATACTTAAAAAAATATGACAATTTAAAAAAATTGTACGGAAGTACTGTGCAAAAAGTTTCAGACCAGTTTGACTTTCCAGTAAAAAAAAAGTAAATTCACACGCTACAGCAAAAGTTTCTATTTGTGCATTGCACATAGTAAACAAGCACTGTAATAATCCTAAAACAAAAGCTTGGCACATTATTTTTATAATACAATGGATATATACAAGGGGATAATTATTTTCAGAGAAACTTCCTTGAAAAATTCTACATTGTTTCTATGAGCATGAACACAAGTGTTCAAGGTCAACCCTCACTTCTCCAATGCATAACCATCCAATCACTTCTCTTTTCGAAAAAGTTTTTAGGCATAAGAGGCAAGTATTTTTTTGTATTTTGCAATTTTAATTTTTTTCTTTGTTTAACCCACAACTAAACATAAGCAAAAGGGAAAACAAAATCTACTTAGTGAGGAAAGAAAACAAGCATACACGAAAATATCAACCCCACGCTATTGCTCCCCGGCAACGGCGCTAGAAAAGAGCTTGATAATCCCCAAGTGCAGGGAATCATAGTAGCAATTTCCAAAGGTGGAAGTGATAAGGATGGATTGTCGAACCCACAAGGATCTAAAGGTAAGATCAATATTCTCTCAAGTCCTATCTGCCACTATTACGACTCTACGTACACCGAACGTTTGCTTCCAACTAGAAATGAGAAATAAAACTATGTTGTGGGTATGAAGAGGATAACTTTGCATGGTATCGGAGAGCTAAAATATAAAAGTAGGTGCTGTTATCATAAAGTTAGAATATGTTACTTAAGTATTATAAATAGCGAGTGTGGAATAATGATGGGTCGGTGTGCGGAATTGTCCTAAGCAATTGTTAACAAGATCGGTAATCATTATTGCAATTTCATATGAGGGATAGGCATAAGCTAACATACTTTATCTTCTTGGATCATATGAACCTATGATCGGAACTCTAGCAAGCATCTGCAACTAATAAAGATCATTAAGGTAAAACCCAACCATAGCGTTAACATATCAAGTCCCCTTTATCCCATATGCAACAACCCCCTTACTCGGGTTTATGCTTCTGTCACTAAAGCAACCCACTATAAGCGAATCATGAACGTATTACAACACACTACAGCGGGAATCCCTCATGCTTGCGCGACATGGAGGGCACAATAGGACAACACCAAAATAAAACATACAACTCTTACCAATCTAGATCAGCAATCAACCCAAAGACAAAGGATATCTACTCAAAACATCATAGGATGGCAACACATCATTGGATCATAATATGTGGCATAAAGCACCATGTTCAAGTAGGGATTACAGCGGGGTGCAGGAGAGTGGACCGCGTAAAGGAGATGAGGATGGTGATGATGATGGTGATGTTGATGAGGACTATCACCGCAGCGATGATTCCCCTCCCGATGGCACTCCGACGCCACCGAGAGAGAGGAGGAGAGGTTCTCCCCCTTGTGCTTCCTCCTCTATGTCCTCCCCCTTAGATGGGGAGAGGTTCTCCCTTTGGTCCTTGGCCTTCATGGTGATGATGGCCTCTCCGAGATCCTTGCCCATGGCCTCCGGTGATGATGGACCCCTCCGCCAGGGTGACATAGAGGGCCTAGATTGATTTCTCGTGGCTACAGAGGCCCGCGACGGTGGAACTTGCGATCTCTCTTCTGTTTTGGGGTTTTCTCGATTCTTAGGAGGGGTTGGCATTGGTTTCACGGCAGGGGCCCCCACAGGGAGTCCACGAGGCAGGGGGCGCCCTCCACACTCGTGGTGGCCTTGGGACTCCCCTCCGGTAGATTTTTGTTCTAGTATTTTTTATATTTTCCGAAAATATTCTCCGTTGATTTTCAGTGCATTCTGAGAACTTTTATTTCTGCACAAAAACAACACCACGGTAGTTCTGCTGAAAACAGCGTCAGTCCGGGTTAGTTCTAATCAAATCATACCCAAATCATGTAAAAATATTATAAACATGGCATGGATACTTCATAAATTATAGATACGTTGGAGACGTATCAGCGTGCACCGGACCTCCTCCGCCTCCGGGATGGCGGCGTCAACAACCACCTGCTCCGGTGCCGACTGGTTGGCTCCGGCTATCCCAGGCGGCGTCTAGTTCTCCCCCACTTGCACCTTCGGCTGTTCAAGGTGGATGGTCGCTGGGACCCCGCCACCAGCCGGGTCCTTCACGGCCTTAGCATCAGCCTCCGCCTGCGCCTTGGTCGCCACCTCCGCCTATGCCTTCGCTGCAGCTTGTGCGCCGCTTCGGCTGCCTGGGCATCGGCCTACAACTTCTCCGCGGCCTCCCGCTCCTCATGTGTGTCCTGCATATTTTGGTGCCTGCTTGAACTACATCGGCATTTCCCCAAAGAGGAAGGGATGATGTAGCACAGCGACGGTAGGTATTTCCCTCAGTGATGAGACGAAGGTTATCGAACTAGTAGGAGAACCAAGCAACACAACATAAACAACCCCTGCACACAAATAACAAATACTCGCAATCCGACGTGTTAAAGAGTTGCCAATCCCTTTCGGGTAACGATGCCTCAAATTGGCGAGAAGACATGATAAAGTTGTGATAGATAGGATACATATATCACAAAATAAATAAATTGCAACAAGATATTTTTGTGTTTTTGGTTTAATAGATCTAAAAATAAAAGCAAATAAAAATAGACAGCAAAGGCAAATAGGATGAGAAGAGACCCGGGTGCCGTAGGTTTCACTAGTGGCTTCTCTCGAGAAAAATAGCAAATGGTGGGAAACAATTACTGTTTGGCAATTGATAGAACTTCAAATAATCATGACGATATCCAGGCAATCGTCATTATATAGGCATCATGTCCAAGATTAGTAGTCGACTCCTGCTTGCATCTACTACTATTAATCCACACATCGACCGCTATCCAACATGCATCTAGTGTATTAAGTTCATGAAAAAACA
Source organism: Triticum dicoccoides (assembly GCF_002162155.2). Lineage (NCBI taxonomy): Eukaryota > Viridiplantae > Streptophyta > Magnoliopsida > Poales > Poaceae > Triticum > Triticum dicoccoides. Next base: position 362,322,820 of record NC_041391.1, on the reverse strand, counting down.
GAGTAATGCAATAAGAACGATGACATGATGTAGACAAGATCTATTTATGTAGAAATAAACCTCATCTTGTTATCCTTAATAGCAATGATACATACGTGTCGTTTCCCCTTCTGTCACTGGGATCAAGCACCGTAAGATCAAACCCATCACAAAGCACCTCTTCCCATTGCAAGATAAGAAAATCAAGTTGGCCAAACAAAACCCAAATATCGGAGAAGATATACGAGGCTATAATCAATCATGCATATAAGAGATCAAAGAAGACTCATATAACTTTCATGGATAAAAACATAGATCCGATCATAAACTCAGTGTTCATCAGATCCCAACAAACACACCGCAAAAAGACTTACTTCATATGGATCTCCAAGATACCATTGTATTGATAATCAAGAGAGAGAGAGGAAGCCATCTAGGTACTAACTACGAACCTGTAGGTCTACAAAGAACTACTCACGCATCATCGGAGAGGCACCAATGGACATGATGAACCCCTCCGAGATGGTGTCGAGATTGGATTTGGTGTTTCTGGAACTTGTGGCAGCTGGAATTGATTTTCTTCTACTCCTCTAGGGTTTCTAGAATATTGGCGTATTTATAGAGCAAAGAGGCGGTGCGGGAGGCCACCGAGGAGGGCACAACCCACCGGGGCGCGCCTCGGCCCCCAGGCGCGCCCTGGTGGGTTGTGCTCTCCTCGGAGCTCCCCTCAGGTACTTTCTTGACCCACTGGATGTCTCCTGGTCCAAAACAAAATCCACAAAATGTTTTACTGTGTTTGTACCCCGTTTGGTATTGATTTCCTGCGATGTAAAAAATAAGCAGAAAACAACAACTGACACCGGGCACTATGTCAATAGGTTAGTATGAAAAAATGATATAAAATGACTATCAAATGATTGTAAAACATCCAAGAATGATAATATAACAACATGGAACAATCAAAATTTATAGATACATTGGAGACGTATCAACATTCCCAAGCTTAATTCCTGCTCGTCCTCGAGTAGGTAAATGATAAAAACGAAATTTTTGATGTGGAATGCCACCTAACATGTTCATTACATATTATTTTCTTTATAGCATGGACATTTGGACATTTATATGGTTCAAAGCAATAGTTTAGTTTTGACATGAAGACTTTAATGCTCAAGTATACCAACAAGCAACCATGTCTTTCAAAATATCAACACTAAAGCAAGTTATCCCTAGCCCATTATGCTCAATCATTGATCCATTCATGGAACACACTCGAACATTAGCTACAGCCAATGCTCAAATACGATCATAGTGCCCCTTAGTTGGTGCTTGATGAGAGAAGATGGTGAATCAAATTCAAAATAAAAATTACATAAAGTAAAAGAAAGGTCCTTCGTAGAGTGAAGTAGGGATTTGTAGAGGAGCTAGAGCTCAAAGCGAAAATGGAGAGATAAAATCATTTTGAGAGGCATACTTTTCCCACGAACGAAAATGACTTAGAGCTCCCAACACTTTCCAAGCTAGATACATCATAGGCTGTTCCCAAACAGAAAATAAAGTTTATTCCTTTTTCCACCATTACTTTCGCTTTCCATGGATAACTGTATCCACGGGTGCCCTGCATACCAACACTTTCCAAGGAATTTATTATTTGACAACATAAAGTAAATTCATTTTTCATTTTGGGACTAGGAATCCCTAATACCTTTGCCGTACTCTCGTGCAATGACAAGTGAATAAACACTCATCGTGAGAATAACACATCTAGCATGGAAAAGATTGGCCACCCCTCACCGCCTTGCGAGCGGTACGAGCACACAAAAGAGAAATTTATTTTGAAAATTAGAGATGGCACATGAAAATTTGCTTAGAACAGCACAGAAATACCGCATATAGGTAGGTATAGTGGACTCATATGGCAAAACTGGTTTGAAGGGTTTTGGATGCACAAGTAGTGATCATACTTACTGCAAAATGAAGGCTAGCAGAAGATTGAGAAGCGACCAACCAAGATACGAAAAATCTCATACCCTAGCATTAAGAATAAGTAACACCGAATAATGCACCCCAAGTAGGATATAAATTTCATTGCATAACTATTGACTTTCGTGCTTGCATAGGGAATCACAAACCTTAACATCAATATTCTTACTAAAGCACAATTACTTATCAACATGACTCACATATCATATCGTCATATCTCAAAACTATTACTAAGAATCAAGTTTATTTTGTCCAATTATCTTCGTGAAAGTTTTTATTATATCCTCCTTGGATATCTATCACTTTGGGACTATTTTTATATGTTGCTTCTGATAAGCTCGAACAAATTTAAGTGAAGAACATGAGCATAATATTTCTTTCTCTCAAAATAATCTAAGTGAAGCAAGAGAGAATTTCTTAAATTTTTTAATAACTCCCAAATAAATCTAAGTGAAGCATGAGAGCATTTGTTCAAAAATAACAAAGCACACCGTGCTAAAAAAGATATAAGTGAAACACTAGAGCAATTCCGTGGCTCTAAAAATTTAAGTGAAGCATAGGATCAAGCGTAGCATAATTTTTGGCTCTCCCAAAAAGGTGTGTCCAGCAAGGATTCAAGACTTAAAACAGAAAGCAAAACAAGCAAAGACTCATACCATACAAGATGCTCCAAGCAAAACTCATAATATGTGACGAATAAAAATATAGCTTCAAGTAAAATACCGATGGTTGTTAGAAGAAAGAGGGGATGCCACTCGGGGGCATTCCCAAGCTTAGTTGCTTGCTACTTCTTGAATATTATCTTGGGTTTCCTCGGGCATCCCCAAGCTTAGCCTTTTGCTAATCCTTATCCTTCATGCATCGTAAGATCACCCAAAACTTGAAAACTTCAATCACACAAAACTCAACAAAACCTTTGTGTGATCCGTTAGTATAAGAAAGCAAACCACTACTATAAGTACTGTTACAAACCCATTCATATTTTATTTTTGCATTATATCTACTATATTCCAACTTTTCTATGGCAAAAACTATTCAAAGAAAACCATAGAATCATCAAAACAAAGCACACAACGCAAAGAAAACAGAATCTGTCAAAAACAGAATAGTCTGTAGCAATCTGACTACTTCGAATACTTCCGTAACTCCAAAAATTCTGAAAAATTATGACGACGTGAATAATTTGTTTATTAATCTTCCACAAAAATAATCGACTCAAAAGCACCCTTATGATTGAAATGAAAAATAATTCCGTGAGTGCAAAAGTTTCTGGTTTTCAGCAAGATCAAATCAACTTTCACCCAAATCATCCCAAAGGCCTTGCTTGGCACAAACATTAATTTAGACCACAAAAACACATCTAACCAGATGCATAATTGTGTATTTTATTGAAAAGAGAAATAAAACCAAAAAGCAAAAAGATACAAGTTGGGTTGCCTCCCAACAAGCGCTATCGTTTTACGCCCCTAGCTAGGCATAACACGTTGGATCTAAGTCTTTTCATCCTTATCCTTGTTTTCCTTGGAGGTATTCGCGTCGGGAGGTTTTGCAAATAAAATACAGAACACATTATCCATGGAAACCTTAGCACTATCAGGTTGCTTCTTATCACAACCCCTTTGATTTCCGGTAGTGATCCAAGAATAGTGTTGATTAACATCATTAAAAACTTGTTGGATCATATCTAAAACAGGTACTGCTACCTCTTGAGCACTGCGTTGGATTTCCCTGAAGAGGAGAGTATGATGCAGCAAAGTAGTGTAAGTATTTTCCCTCAGTTTTTGAGAACCAAGGTATCAATCCAGTAGGAGACCACGCACAAGTCCCTCGTATCTACACAAAACGATAGCTACTCGCAACCAACGCGATTAGGGGTGGTCAATCCCTTCACGGTCACTTACGAGGGTGAGATCTGATAGAGATGATAAATAATATTTTTGGTATTTTTGATAGATAGATGAAAAGTAAAAAGTAAAAGGCAAAGTAAAAGCAAAGCAAGTAAATAAAGTGGTAGAGATTGATATGACGAGAATAGACCCGGGGGCCATAGGTTTTACTAGTGGCTTCTCTCAAGAGCATAAGTATTCTACGGTGGGTGAACAAATTACTGTTGAGCAATTGATAGAGTTGAGCATAGTTATGAGTATATCTAGGCTATGATCATGTATATAGGCATCACGTCCAAGACAAGTAGATCGAAACGATTCTGCATCTACTACTATTACTCCACTCATAGACCACTATCCAGCATGCATCTAGAGTATTAAGTAAAAACACAGTAACGCCTTAAGCAAGATGACATGATGTAGAGGGATAAATTCATGCAATATGATAAAAACCCTACCTTGTTATCCTCGATGGAAACAATACAATACATGCCTTGCAACCCTTTCTGTCACTAGGTAAGGACACCGCATGATTGAACCCAAAGCTAAGAACTTCTCCCATTTCAAGAACTACCAATCTAGTTGGCCAAACCAAAAAGGATAATTTGAAGAGACTTGCAAAGATAACTCAATAATACATAAAAGAATTTAGAGAAGAATCAAATATTTTCCATAGATAATACTGGATCATAAACCCACAATTCATCGGTCCCAACAAACACACTGCAAAAAGAAGAATATTACATCGAATAGATCTCCACGAGAGAGGGGGAGAAAATTGTATTGAGATCCAAAAAGAGAGAAGAAGCCATCTAGCTACTAGCTATGGACCCGAAGGTCTGAAGTAAACTACTCACACTTCATCGGAGGGGCTATGGTGTTGATGTAGAAGCCCTCCGTGGTGGATGCCCCCTCCAGCGGAGCTCCGGAACAGACCCCAAGATGGGATCTCGTGGATACAGAAGGTTGCGGCAGTGGAATTAGGTTTTTGGCTCCTGTTCCGATCGTTTGGGGGTACGTAGGTATATATAGGAGAAAGGAGTATGTCGGTGGAGCACCAGTGGGCCCACGAGGTAGGGGGGCGCGCCCGGGGGGGGGGGGGCCTCCACCCTCGGGACCGCCTTTGGCACTTGTTGGAGTAGGGTCCCAAGTCTCCTGGATCATGTTCGGTGAGAAAATCACGTTCCCGAAGGTTTCATTTCGTTTGGACTCTGTTTGATATTCCGTTTCTTCAAACGCTGAAATAGGCAAAAAACAGCAATTCTGGGCTGGGCCTCCTGTTAATAGGTTAGTCCCAAAAATAATATAAAAGTGGAAAATAAAGCCCAATATAGTCCAAAACAATAGATAAAGTACCATGGAGCAATCAAAAATTGTAGATACGTTGGAGACGTATCAGGCATCCCCAAGCTTAATTCCTGCTCATCCTCGAGTAGGTAAATGATAAAAAAAAAGAATTTTTGATGTGGAGTGAAAATTTGGCATAATTTCAATGTAAATCTTCTTAATTCGATATGAATATTCAGATTCGAAAGATTCAAGAAAAAAGTTCATATTGACATAAAAATAATAATACTTCAAGCATACTAATCAAAGCAATCATGTCTTCTCAAAATAACATGGCCAAAGAAAGTTATCCCTACAAAATCATATAGTCTGGCTATGCTCCATCTTCCCCACACAAAATATTTAAATCATGCACAACCCCGATGACAAGCCAAGCAATTGTTTCATACTTTAACATTTTCAAAACTTTTTCAATCTTCACGCAATACATGAGCGTGAGCCATGGATATAGCACTATGTGTGATAGAAGGGTGGTTGTGGAGAAGACAAAGAGAGGGAAGATAGTCTCACATCAACTAGGCGTATCAACGGGCTATGGAGATGCCCATCAATAGATATCAATGTGAGTGAGTAGGGATTGCCATGCAACGGATGCACTGGAGCTATAAGTATATGAAAACTCTACAAAAGAAACTAAGTGGGTGTGCATCCAACTTGCTTGCTCACGAAGACCTAGGGCATTTTGAGAAAGCCCATCATTGGAATATACAAGCCAAGTTCTATAGTGAAAAATTCCCACTAGTATATGAAAGTGACAAAATGAGAGATTCTCTATCATGAAGATCTTGGTGCTACTTTGAAGCACAAGTGTGGTAAAAGGATAATAACATTGTCCCTTCTCTCTTTTTCTCTCATTTTTTTATTTGGGCCTTTCTCTTCTTTTTTTTGGCCTATTTTTTTCGTCCGGAGTCTCATCCCGACTTATGGGGGAATCATAGTCTCCATCATCCTTTCCTCACTTGGGACAATGCTCTAATAATGATGATCATCACACTTTTATTTTTCTTACAACTCAAGAATTACAACTCGATACTTAGAACAAAGTATGACTCTATATGAATGCCTCCAGTGGTGTAGCGGGATATGCAATGAATCATGAGTGACATGTATGAAAGAATTATGAACGGTGGTCTTTGCCACAAATACGATGTCAACTACATGATCATGCTAGCAATATGACAATGATGGAGCATGTCATAATAAACGGAACAGTGGAAAGTTGCACGGCAATATATCTCGGAATGGCTATGGAAATGCCATGATAGGTAGGTATGGTGGCTGTTTTGAGGAAGGTATATGGTGGGTGTATGATACCGGCGAAAAGGTGTGCGGTATTAGAGAGGCTAGCAAAGGTGGAAGGATGGGAAATCGTGCGTATAATCCATGTACTCAACATTAGTCATAAAGAACTCATATACTTGTTGCAAAAATCTAGAAGTTATCAACGCAAAGTATTACGCGCATGCTCCTAGGGGGATAGATTGGTAGGAAAAGACCATTGCTCATCCCCGACCGCCACTCATAAGGAAGACAATCAATAAATAAATCATGCTCCGAGGTCATCACATAACGGTTCACCATACGTGCATGCTACAGGAATCACAAACTTCAACACAAGTATTCTTTAAATTCACAACTACTCAACTAGCATGACTTTAATATTATCACCTACATATCTCAAAACAATTATCAAGCATCAAACCTATCTTAGTATTCAACGCACTTAAAAGAAAGTTTCACATATCTTGAATACCAAGTATATTAACATTAAGCAAATTACCATGCTATTAACGACTCTCAAAATAATCTAAGTGAAGCATGAGAGATCAATAGTTTCTTTAAAACAAATCCACCACCGTGCTCTAAAAGATATAAGCGAAGCACTAGAGCAAAAATTATCATGCTCAAAATATATAAGTGAAGCACTATGAGCAAAACTATGAAGCTCAAAAGATATAAGTGAAGCACATAGAGTATTCTAGCAAATTCCAAATCATGTATGTGCTCTCTCAAAAGGTGTGTACCACAAGGATGACTGTGGTAAACTAACAAGCAAAGACACAAATAATTCACGACGCTCCAAGCAAAACACATATCATGTGGTGAATAAAAATATAGCTCCAAGTAAATTACCGATGGAAGTGGACGAAAGAGGGGATGCCTTCCGGGGGTCCCCAAGCTTTTATTTTTTGGTGTCCTTGGATTATCTTGGGGGTGCCAGGGGCATCCCCAAGCTTAGGCTCTAGCCACTCCCTGTTCCATAATCCATCAAAAGAATTCACCCAAAACTTGAAAACTTCACAACACAAAACTCAATAGAAATCTCGTGAGCTCCGTTAGAGAAAGAAAACAAAAAACTACTTCAAGGTACTGTAATGAACTCATTCTTTATTTATATTGGTGTTAAACCTACTGTATTCCAACTTCTCTATGGATTATAAACTATTTTATTAGCCTTAGATTCATCAAAATAAGCAAACAACACACGTAAAACAGAATCTGTCAAAAACAGAACAGTCTGTAGCAATCTGTAACTAACGCAAACTTCTGGAACCATAAAAATTCTAAAAAAATAGGAAGTCCTGGACAATTTGTTTATTGAACAGCAGCAAAAAGAATCAATGCAAAACCACGTTCCTGTGATTTAACAAAATTATATTCGTGCGCGCAAAGTTTCTGTTTTTCAGCAGAATCAAATCAACTATCATCGTAGGTTATCCTATAGGTTCTACTTGGCACAAACACTAACTAAAAGATAAAACCACATCCAAACAGAAGGTAGATGGATTATTTATTCCTAAACAGAAGCAAATTGGGTTGCCTCCTGTCGGTGTACTAGAGTAGGGGTACCCTAGTATCCCGAACTTGTGCACGGGCAGTTGCAGCGCCCCGCGGCAAGGCTTGCCGGGTGACCGCCAAGGTCCTCCGAGGTTCCTCTGGAGCCATTCAAGAACAAAGTATTCAAGCCAAGGAGACAAGGCCCCGGCAAGAGGAGCTTGCCGGGAAGGCCGACCGAGGCATCTCAAGGAACTTGCCGCGACGCGCCACGCGTCCCGGCAAGGCCCGGTGAGCGACAAGCTTCCGGACGCGACAAGACAACGACCGCGGCAAGGCGCTTGCCGCGGCAAGCGGCCACTCTGTGCCCACGCTCCAGCGCATCCACCAACGTGTCACCCTGGGGCCTTTCCAGGAGCACATGGCGGGAGGCTGTGCAGCCAGCGGTGCGCAGTGGCATGCGGTGCTGACAAGATTGCCATCGTGGCAAGCGGTGATGCCCCTGACGGCCCCTTTTTACACTGTTTGGGCGACGTAGACGGGCATTTAATGCCTTTGTCCCCTGCCGTCAGGGTTAGGTAGGATGCACTGTACAGGTAGCTGTACCAACCACCTCTCCTTTTACGTTTTTACCCTTGTTTAAGTTGCCACCTCTCGGTGACCCCTTGAGGATATAAAAGGAGGCCCATGCGCAACGTAGAAGAGGTTCGGCTCAGTTCAAAGCCAGAGAACATACTCACGCTCGGTCTCGTTAGCAGCTCGAGTGTACTGTAGCACTCAGCGCTCCCGAGCAAGAACACAATACAATCAGACAAGCAGCAGTAGGAGTGTTATCTCTCCGGAGAGCTCCGAAGCTGGGTAAACTGCTCGTGTGCTTCGCCTCGATCTGCTCTTTGTGCGACCTCCGCCCCCCGCCGAACCGAAAGGGGCTCGGTCCGCCGGCCCCATAGGTGTTCGTGGATCAGTTTCCCCGACATCTTTGGCGCGCCAGGTAGGGGGCGTCGAGGTTGCGTGAACATGATCCGGCGTTCACACGAGCTAGATTTTCATTTTCTTCATCGACATGCCACCGAAGAAGAAGGCTTCGGCGACAGATGTTCCGTCCGCGTCGATCCCACCACCACCGGAGCAAATGAGTGGTGGGGTAGACGCCGGCGGAAGAACGGACGTCGACGAGGGAGCTCACGACGCTGCCAGGTCCAAGGGCAAGGCTGCACAGACCTCGGCATCCGTGCATGTACCGCGCCCATCTCAGGAGGCGCAGGACCGACAGTGTCATGGTATTCGCAGTACCATACGTTTGTTGGACCAAGATCAAGCTGGTGGATCCCGGGGCGCTCAAGACCAGCATGCACGCCAACGTGCCGGCACGAGCGAGACACGATCGCCCGGACGGGATACTGCTCCTTCTAACATAGTTAGAAGTCCGAGCATATCCCGCTCCTTGCGCCGTCCGCCACTGCCGCCCACCACTCCAGCAGAAGCTTTGGCGCGAGCTCAACTGCTCCTGGATTACCCTCCGACGTCAGACAAGATCGACGAATGGAGGGCCACTATTCAGAGTCTCATCGGCTACGCCAACGGCGACACTCCGCGGCAGCCGAGTACATCGCTGCCGCGGCAGGACTGCCATACATGAGCCGGTGGCGACGAAACCGGTGGGGGTGCAACCATCGGGCACTCTCCACCCCGAAGGCCAAGATCGCCGACTCGCCGGATCAACCTCGACAATGACTCCACCGCATCGTCAGATCCACGAGCCCGTCGCGATCAGCGCCAAGTTCTTCATGAACGACAGCAAGAAGACGCTCGTACCCGCATCGAGCGCCGGAGAGAAGCGCGGCGTCAATCAGACCAGTGCGCTGGGCCCTCTGTCGACTTGCATGCGCTAGGGGAACCAGGCGACTTGCCGTACGCGGTAGGTTGCCCTGCGTTCACTCGTGAGCTGCGGCAAGTCCAGTGGCCTAGCACGAAGAATTTCAAGCCAGACGTACCAGAGAAGTACGACGGCAAGACGCATCCGTCGGAGTTCCTCGGCATCTACACCATCGCGGTGCAAGCTGCCGGGGGGCGGGACGACAAGATCCTTGCCAACTACTTCCCGCTGGTACTCAAGCCCAATGTCAGATCCTGGCTCATGCACTTGCCGGGCAACTCCATATCCTCCTGGGCGGATCTATGCCATCAGTTTGTCGGCGCCTTTACAGGCGGCCACAAGCCTCATGGCCAAGAGAGTGACCTTCATCTGCTCGCCCAGAAGGAAGGAGAGCCCCTACGCAAGTACATTCAGAGATTCAGCCGTGTACAGCACAACATCCCAGATGTCCACCCTGCCGCGGTAATCAGCGCGTTCCATCAGAACGTGCGAAACCGCAGGATGCGGGAGGAGCTGGCGATGTGCAAGATCAAGGACGTCAGTGAGCTATATGCCCTGGCCGACAAGTGTGCACGTGCTGAGGAAGGGAGGAAACTCCCCGGAGAAAACACGGGAGCAGGAGGATCTGATAGTGAGGAAACTGCCCCAGCAAGGAAGAACCGGCGGCGGAACAACAGGAAGAAGAAAGGCAAAGAGGTGCTAGTTGTTGAGCAGTCCGGCAACGGAGGTGGCGCCAACAAAGCCAAAGCTGGTAGCTCCGGCAAGGAGGTTGCCGCAGACACCAACTACCAGGCTGTGGCGGTCGCCGACAAGCAGGACGGCACCAACAAGTAGTACTGCAAGATCCACCGCACCTAGGGCCATGACCTCCAGAGCTGCAAGAAGGTTGAGCAGCTTGTTGAGCAGCAGAAGGCTGAATACGAGCGACGCGACAAGGAGAAGGCTCGGGAAGGTGCTGGAGGGGCTGGCAAGAAACGTCCCGGCCGAGGAGGACGCCGCGGCAAGGCCAAGAAGCGGCAAGGAGACAGACCTCCTCGCGGCCGCGACAAGGATGAAGACAACGATGACGACGAAGATATGGATGATGATGAGACCGATGAGCAGGAGTTCCAGAAAGCCACAGAGGTCCTGTGCGTTGACGGTGGTGCCTCTCTGCATACTTCACACCGCCAGCTCAAGCAGTGGGTGCGGGAAGTTAATGCAGCAGAACCACCCGTCGAGTCACGCAAACCTCTGAAATGGTCCAGCACGCCTATCATCTTTGATATTGAGGACCACCCTGATCACATAACTGCGGTCGGGTTCTTGCCGATGTTGGTTTCACCAACTATCCGCAACCTCAAGGTCACTAAGATGCTAGTTGACGGTGGGGCCGGCTTGAATCTGATCTCGTCCGCGGTACTCCAGAAACTCCAGATCCCTGACAGCGAGCTTGAAGAGACCGGCACATTCCAAGGAATTAATCCGGGAAGGAGCAAGCCGAAGGGAAAGATCACGTTGCCGGTGACATTTGGCAGCGAGTTAAACTTCAGGATTGAGAGGGTCACTTTTGACGTTGCTGACTTTCCATTGCCTTACAATGGGATACTAGGCCGTCCAGCACTCGCCAAATTCATGGCAGCCTCTCACTATGCATACAACATGCTGAAGATGCTAGGCCCGATAAGTGTCATCTCTGTCCCTAGCGACAAGAAGGATGCTCTTATCTGCGCCGACAAGATCTACCGGGAAGCAGCAGCCGCAACGGATCGCAAGTCACTTGCCGCTGAAGCTCCCGGGGGGAAGAAGAAGACTAAGTCCGGCAAGAGTTCTGATGCCCACTCCGGCAAGCGCACCTCTTCGGAGTGCTGCGCTACCGTCGAGGACGCACCATCGAGCTCCACCGGCAAGTGTAAGAAGGCGATGGCAGCTCCACCAGAGACCAAGAAGGTGTCCGCCAAGGAGGACGGCACTGGTGGTACCTTCACCATCAGTGCCACTCTCGACCCCAAATAGGAAAGCGCGCTCGTTGCTTTCCTGCGAGCGAACGTCGACGTGTTTGCGTGGCAACCGTCTGACATCCCCGGTGTTCCCAGGAAAGTAATCGAGCACCACCTTGCCGTCTGTCCTCATGCGTGGCCCATCAAGCAGAAAGTCAGGAAACATGCAGTGGAGCGCCAAGAATTCATCGCAGAAGAAATCAAGAAGTTGGAAGCAGCAGGCCTTGTCAGAGGAGTGCTCCATCCTACGTGGTTGGCCAATCCTGTAGTCGTGCGCAAGGCTAACGGGAAATGGAGGCTTTGTATCGACTTTACCGATGTCAATAAAGCTTGTCCCAAAGACCCATTTCCCTTGCCGCGCATCGATGAGATTGTTGACTCCACGGCCGGATGTGACTTACTCTCATTTCTTGATGCATACTCAGGATACCATCAGATCTTCATGGCAGAAGAGGATGAGAAGAAGACCGCATTCATTACCCCATGTGGCACATACTGTTTCGTGCGGATGCCTTTCAGATTAAAGAATGCTGGTTCAACATTTGCAAGGGTAGTCCATGACGCTTTTGAGCCACAAATACACAGAAATGTAGAAGCCTACATGGATGACATAGTGGTCAAAAGCAGGGACAAGGCGACTTTGATTCAAGATTTGGACGAAACCTTTGCAAACCTGCGCAAGATCAACCTCAAGCTTAACCCCGAGAAGTGTGTGTTTGGAGTCCCCTCCGGCAAGCTTCTCGGGTTCTTTGTGTCTCAGCGGGGAACTGAAGCCAATCCCGACAAGATCAAGGCCATTGAGCAGATTGAAGCACCAAAGCGCGTCAAGGATGTACGAAGGCTTGCCGGTTGCGTGGCTGCTCTCAGCAGGTTTATCTCTAGATCTGCTGAGCGCGCCCTGCCATTTTTCAAAATATTGAAAAAGGCAGGTCCAATGAAATGGACTCAGGAGGCGGAGGCTGCGCTGCAGGACTTGAAGAGATACTTGTCCTCCACTCCAACACTTGTCACACCTAAGCCACAAGAGAAGTTGCTGCTATATATAGCAGCAACCAATCAAGTGGTTAGTGCTGCGTTAGTGGCGGAGAGGGAGGCAGATGATGAGCCAGCAACCACGGCAGATGCATCCAGCGACAAGCAGGGGGCTTCACCGTCAAGCTCTGGTCCCGACAAGGATGGATCTGCGCAGGCGTGTGAGAAGATGCAGAAAAGGATGGTGCAGAGCCCAGTTTACTTCGTCAGTTCCCTTCTGCAGGGAGCTAGGTCAAGGTACTCTGGTGTGCAGAAGTTGCTTTTCGGCCTTCTTATGGCCTCGAGAAAGCTGCGCCATTACTTCCAAGCACATGAGATCACAGTCGTCACTCGTTTTCCGCTGAAGAGGATACTGCAAAATCCAGAAGCAACAGGCAGGATTGTCGAGTGGGCACTGGAACTGTCAAGCTTTGGCCTAAAGTTTGAGAGCACTTCAACTATCCAAAGCAGAGCATTGGCGGAGTTCATAGCAGAATGGACACCTACACAAGATGAAGAAATTCCAGAAACGAGCATCCCCGTCAAGGAAGCAAGCAAAGAGTGGCTGATGTACTTTGATGGTGCCTTCTCGCTGCAAGGCGCCGGTGCGGGCGTGCTACTTGTCGCACCCACCGGAGAGCACCTCAAGTACGTAGTCCAGATGCACTTTCCCAAGGAGCAAGCAACGAACAATACTACAGAGTATGAAGGTTTGCTTGCCGGTCTCAGGATCGCAGCAGACCTTGGGCTCAAGAAGCTCATTGTAGGGGTGACTCACAGCTTGTCGTCCGCCAAGTGAACAAGAATTATCAGAGTCCGTTGATGGAAGCCTACGTTGATGAAGTGAGAAAGCTAGAAGAGCACTTTGACGGCCTACAAATGGAGCATGTTCCGAGAGCTCAGAACGACATTGCTGATGGCCTGTCGAAGTGCACCGCACTCAAGTTACCTGTGGAACCAGGGATTTTTGTGCTCAAGCTGACTCAACCGTCTGTAACACCATCAAATGGACAGAGCAAGAAGAGGAAGTTGATTTCTGGTGACTATTTTCCGGCAGAGCTCCCCGAAGCCGCCGCCAAGAAAGTCATCGAAATCAACACCAAGGGTGCTGAGGGGCAGTCTGCTCCGGCAAGCCCTAGGGTTTGTTCCATTGAAGCAGACGCTCCCGACAAGTTTTGCTCCGGCAAGCTTGCGGGGGAACATCAAGCTCCGCCTGAGCCGCAGGTTCTCGCCGTAGAAGCGGATGTTCCCGTAGCAGCAGATGTGCCTTTAGTCCTTGTTGTCCAGCCGCAAGCTCCAACATGGGCACAGCAGATTGTCCGTTTCCTTCAGACAGGAGAACTTCCCAAAGAGCAAGAAGAAGCGGAAAAAGTAGCCCGACAGTCAAGTATGTACCAGTTTGTCGACAACACACTATACAGAAGAAGACTCAACAGTGTGAAATTGAAGTGTATTCACCGGGAAGACGGACAAAAGCTATTGGCAGAGATACATGGAGGCATATGTGGTCAGCACATTGGCGCGAGAGCGCTTGCCGGCAAAGCATTCCGGCAAAGATTCTTTTGGCCGACAGCCCTCCAGGATGCAACTGCACAAGTAACCAAGTGTTAAGCGTGCCAGTTCCACTCCAAACAGATACACCAGCCAGCTCAAGCTCTACAGACGATCCCTTTATCCTGGCCATTTTCGGTCTGGGGGCTCGACATCCTCGGCCCCTTTCCCCGAGCTGTCGGGGGCTTTGAGTACTTGTACGTTGCAATCGACAAGTTCACAAAGTGGCCGGAAGTGGAACCAGTGAGGAAGGTGACAACACAGTCAGCAGTCAAGTTCTTCAGGTCGATTGTTTGCCGTTTTGGGATCCCTAACAGGATCATCACCGACAATGGCACGCAATTCACAAGCCGCACCTTCATGCAGTACGTCCAAGATCTTGGCGCCAAGGTCTGCTTCGCTTCTGTTGCTCATCCGAGAAGCAACGGTCAAGCGGAGAGGGCAAATGCTGAAGTGCTGCGCGGGTTCAAGACCAGGACTTTCAACAGGCTGCGCAAGTGCGGAAGGAACTGGATTGAAGAGCTGCCGGTGGTTCTTTGGTCGATCAGAACGACGCCAAATCGAGCCACTGGTCAGACGCCTTTCGCTCTAGTCTATGGAGTAGAGGCAGTTCTCCCCACGGAACTCGTATACGGGTCACCTCGAGTGCTCGCTTATGATGAGCTTGAGCATGAGCATCTGCGGCAAGATGACGCACTGCTCCTTGAGGAAGACCGTCTTCAGGCTGCTGTACGAGCTGCTCAATACCAGCAAGCTTTGCGCCGCTGCCATAGCCGCAAACTTAACGCCAGAAGCTTCGAGGAAGGCGACCTTGTTATTCGGCGCGTTCAATCCGCCAAGAATTCCAACAAGTTGACGCCAAAGTGGGAAGGCCCTTACCAGGTGAAACGAGTCACTAGGCCCGGCGCTGTCCGCCTTGAGACCGAAGATGGTGTTCCGGTGAGCAACTCCTGGAACATTGAGCATCTTCATAAGTTTTACCCGTAGGGCGCGGTTGCCGGAACCCATTCCGGCAACCACCTTTTGTACAAGTCTTGCCGATGTTGCATGTAATCCTTTGTACAAAGCCGAGTGTAGATCCCGTGCATAAGTAAAGCTCATGTGCTCCGCACATCTTGTCAATTTCATGCTTTCTACTTTATATTTGCATGCGTTATCTGACACTTTGTGCAGCACCTACCCCCGGTAAGCAATAACGAGCCGTAAGGCTCCATATCTTTATTTTCTCTTCTTTCTCCTCCTCAAAGGAAAGGAAGGTTCCCTCGCCCACAAGTTTGCCGGGGGGGAAGGAGAAGATAATGGTGTGGACCAGGCATCGTTCAAGGAAGTTTCGCCTTACCGGAAAGCAAGCGCCAGAAAAGCTAAGTTGCCAAAGTTTGAGCAATCAGTTTTTCAATTTTTAAGTTATCTTCCTCGAACGACCGCACTTTGTATGAAAAACCTGTGCGCGGAGGAACCAACTCGTAGCTAGTTGCGCCCTTACTTTGTTTCGAGTCCGCTCAGTAATTTAAGTGTGCTGCGACTAGTTGCGACAAGGTTTCTTGTCGGAAGCGGCACTGCCAGCAGGTTGCTGATGTCCCGCACTCAGTGCTCGCGGCTAAGGTACCTGCACCGACAAGTTCCCTAAAAGCGTAGGGCAAAAACATACAAAGGAGGGATCAAGTAAAGGAAATAACATAGCAATCACTACCCAAAATAGAGTTATATTACAAGATAGCCTGTCGCAACTCTTAATAGATTGTTCTCATAACATGATCAACAACGACAAGAAAAAGAGAAAACAGGCGGCCTAATCTACGCGATCGCCCTCAACCCTCTTGATCCCGCTCACCTTGTCCACAATGGGTGCGACAAGGGCCTTGAGTGCTTCCAGATCAGCATCTGGCGGCAGGGACTTGAGGACATTGGTGAAGTTGAGGCCTGGGTTGTGGAAGGCCACCTTCATCAGCACCTTCTGGAGAGCTCCTGCGCAGATCTTGCGCGACTCGTCAGCCAGCTGCTTTGGGATCTTCTCCCGGAGTCGCTGGAGGGCCGTCGCCACGCCTTTGAAGAACAAGCTGAGCTTGGCGCTGGGTTGGAGGTGCTCGTCGGAGGAGTACCCGAGATCCTCCATCCCCAGCTGCGCCAGCTCCCCGTCGATGGCGGCGGCAAGATCTACAAGACCCTCAGTCCAGTGCTCCACAGTCTCCCTGAAGGCATCGCGGGCGGCAGCATCATTCGCCAGCAGCGCCTCGTCTGCCTTGATCTTCTCCGACAAGGCCACCTCCCGCTCCCTGGCACCGTCCAGCGTCTGAGTCAAAGTGGCCAGCTTCAACTCGAGATCAGCATTGGAATCCTTGGCGGCGCTGAGCTCCTTGCCCCTCTCAGCAAGAAGACCCTGTAGCTCACCATGAGCGGCAGCGTCCTTCTCACGCTCATGCTTGAGCTCGGCAAGCTCCTCGCCGCTCGCCTGGAGATCGGCTTCCAGCTGCGCCACCTTCGTCTCCAGCTCCTTCTTGGCGGCCTCAGCAGCCGCGGCAGCATCCCTTGCTTCCTTGAGAGCCCCACCAATCGCTTGCTCGCGCGCGGCAAGCTCCTCCTCATGGCTGTCAAGGTTGACCTTGCGCTGCGCCAACTCTCCTTCCTGCGCAAACAGGTTTTTGGTGACAAGCCGTTGCTTCTCTTCAGCCTCAGCCTTCTCGAGGAGGAAGGCTTTCCGCTCCTCGAGAAGTTGCT
This sequence comes from Triticum dicoccoides, assembly GCF_002162155.2. NCBI lineage: Eukaryota > Viridiplantae > Streptophyta > Magnoliopsida > Poales > Poaceae > Triticum > Triticum dicoccoides. The sequence goes on along the minus strand of NC_041391.1, from coordinate 362,305,721 downwards.
CCCGCTCCTCTGCCAAGGACCGGAGAGCTTCCTGCCTGAGGCCCCGGAGCTCCTCCGTGCGCTTCTCAATGTCAACTCCCGCCTTCGCGACAAGCGCTTCTCGGGAGGCCAGCTTGGCTTGTCGGGCACGGTAGAGCGACGTCAGCTTCCGCAGCAGCCGCTCCTCTTCAGGCTCGTCGCTGCTGCTTGGCGCGTCAACCAGCGTCAGCCCGGCGGAGGCAAGCACCTCTCCGTCTAGGATTTCTCCCTCGACCGGCACCCTGGAGCTTGACGCCCAGGGAAGCTTGATGAAGATACCATCGCCGGCCTTCAGGTAGGCGCCGGGCTGTGGCTCTTCGGAGCCTGGCTCTGCAGCAGCGGCGGGGGGATCGGCGGTCGGTGTAGCGCCAGGCGCTCCTGCGGCCTCGGGGCCGTTAGTGCGATCGCCGGATCCCTCGCCAGCTTCTACGGCGGCAGCTTCGGCGGCCTCTTCGCCGGCGGGCTCATCAGCGCCGACCTCTCCTTCGGTGGCGACGGCATCGTCGGCACTGCCACGCGCGCCCTCCTCGCCGGCGTCCTCGGTCTCCATCGGCTCCGTGGCAGGTGGATCTGACGAACGGAAAGGGGAGAGAAGTCAAGCAAATATGCAAGAAGAAAATCAGAAGAAGAAGATCCCAAGGGAAGTTTCAAGCAAGAAAATTACCTGTGCTAGGATCTGCAGTCGCGGTCTCAACCGCCGGAGGATCACTGGTGCCGTCCCTTGCCAGAGAACTGTCCCTTGCCGGAGAGTTCTCCCTTGCCGGAGAGCGCTCCCTTGCCGGGGACTCCTCCCTTGGCGGTGTAGTCGAAGAAGATGGCACTTCGGGAGCAGCTTCCGGGCACTCCTGGTGAGGCTGTTCTGCTCCTACACAAATCAACAGTCAAGATATCAGTAGAGAAAAGAGCACCCATGCGCGCCTGACAGCAGGAAGTAAACTATAAACTTACGCTGGGGGCTGCGCTGAGGGCTGCTTTGCTGAGTAGTTGCCGGGCCCGTCAAGGTGGTCTCAGACGCACCCCCTGCTGACACGGTGGGATCATCTTCGATGACAATCACCGGGGCCTTGGCTCTCTTCGCCGCTCTCTGGGCCAGCGTCCTGAAAAGGAATGGGTTCAGAGTGAAGCAAGTCAAATACAAGACAAAGCAGCAAGATTGGAGAACTACAAGAACACCAAAGAATCTTACTCTTCTTCTTCATCATCGTAGCTGAGCGCGAAGAGATCGAAGTCCGGCTCCCCTTCGGTGCGGCGAGGCGGAGGAGTAGGTTCCCTTGCCCGCTTGGCAGGGGCAGTAGCGGTGGACCGGGAAGATCCCGCTCCAGTTGCCACAGCAGCGTGAGGCGCTCCCGCGGCAACAGTGCTTGCCGCGGTAGAGCGTGTCGCACGGCTCGGCGGCTGTTGGCTCGTTTGCCGCCCCGCTACGTCCCCGGCCTTGCGGAGACGCCTTCTTGGTGCAGCTGGGGGCTCCACTTGCGGCAAGCTGTCTGAAGGTTCGGGCCCGACAAGATCTCCCTCGCCGGACTCGCTCGGCTCGTCTTCAGGCCCGGCAAGCTCTTCCTCGCCGGCAAACCCCTCGCGCTCGGCAAGGCTTGCCGCCTCTGCTGCCTCTGCCTCCTCCATGGTGAACCCGAACTCGCCCGCGGCAACTTCTGCCGCCACCTCTTCCAGCCTGGTGGCGATGCGCTGCATCTCATCATCAGTGGTGTCGCGGGTGAGGCTCTTCTGCTCATCAGCGCGGACCGGCACTTCTACCAAGTCATCGAAGAACGCCCGCACGACGTCATCCGCAGGTTCTTGCCAAGTTGGGGCGATTCCGTGCGAATCGCACAACGGCATCATCGCGCGGATCCGGTCGAGCGAAGAATTGTTTCACAACGGAACAACACTCCTTGGCAACGTGAATGGATGCTGAGGATCGCGTTTGAATAGCTCCAGGAGCATCGCATCCAGCTCCAGGACGGTGAAGTTGAAGTTGAGGCCCGGGCGCAGCCTCATGATATCCGCCGAGTTCTTGAACTCCCAGGCGGGTCTCCCCTCTCCTGCAGGGGGGCGATGCGGCGGCGAAGAAAATCTGTGACGACAACGCCTACGGTGAGCCCGGCAAGCCTGAGGCGAAGGATTCGGGTGATGGCAATTTTCAGCCTGCCGTCTTCCGGGGCCACGTTGCTCCAATCATTGCCGCGCGCTATTGGGGCTTGTCGCAGGGCAGTAAATGGCTGCGGGCTCTCCTCGACGATCCAGCACCACTCTGCTCTCCACTCCTCCCACTTGCTGCGGAGCTCACCCTCCAGATATGCTTCCTTCTTGCCGACTCTCGAGATCCAAGCGATCCCGCCGGCAAGAGGCTCCCCTCTCTCAACCCGGGGCATAAAGAAATGGCGGAAGAGAGCTACATTTGGGTGGAATCCGACAAAGTTTTCGCACAGATGTGCGAGAACTGCCATGGTCAGAACGGCGTTGGGGGTGAAGTCAAGGAGGCGGAACCCGTAGGTGTTCATGATATCACAAAAGAATTCAGAAAAAGGCGGGCAGAGCCCGCAGTAGAAGAACAGCGCGAAGAAGGGGTACCCGCTTGGAGCCAGTTCCGAAGCGGCAGCAGGGAGTACCCTCGTGCGCGGATGCGCTCGCGTCTCCGTCGACCAGAAGAGGTAGTAGTACTCCCTCAGCTCCTTCGTGCCGAGCTGAGGGGGGCAGAGGGCCCGCTCCTTCCGCAGCGCCGCGAGCCGTTGCGCCTCGGCCGACTTCACGCCCTTCCCCTTGTCGGCTTTTGGAGCCATGGCGGAGGTGGTGGGGGAGATCAGCCGCGTTGGTGATGCTGGTGGCAATGGGGGGCGGAGCGCTGCTCTCTTTCTGCTTCGAGAAGAAGGGGGGAGCGGCGGAGATTTTTGGAGTTGGAGCAACAACCGGCAAGATGGGCGAACTGCCCCTATTTCCCCTGCTTATAAAGAGGGAGGGGGCGGACGTTTCGCCCTTCCGAATATAGAAACCACCCACGATCTCTCCCACGACGCCGCATTCAACGCATGCCGTTAGGGGAGGGCGCGGTGGATACGGAGTAAGATACGGCGTAACCCAGGCCGCGTGTGCCCGTGCCCTGTTTTGGGCCTGGCCCAACAGCGCTCGGCACCGTGTGTGGCCCAGGCCCGGGGGCTCCTGTCGGTGTACTAGAGTAGGGGTACCCTAGTATCCCGAACTTGTGCACGGGCAGTTGCAACGCCCCGCGGCAAGGCTTGCCGGGTGACCGCCAAGGTCCTCCAAGGTTCCTCTGGAGCAATTCAAGAACAAGTATTCAAGCCAAGGAGACAAGGCCCCAGCAAGAGGAGCTTGCCGTGAAGGCCGACCGAGGCATCTCAAGGAACTTGCCGCGACGCGCCACGCGTCCCGGCAAGGCCCGGTGAGCGACAAGCTTCCAGACGCGACAAGACAACGACCGCGGCAAGGCGCTTGCCGCGGCAAGCGGCCACTCTGTGCCCACGCTCCAGCGCATCCACCAACGTGTCGCCCTGGGGCCTTTCCAGGAGCACGTGGTGGGAGGCTGTGCAGCCAGCGGTGCGCAGTGGCATGCGATGCTGACAAGATTGCCATCATGGCAAGCGGTGGCGCCCCTGACGGCCCCTTTTTACACTGTTTGGGCGACGCAGACGGGCATTTAATGCCTTTGTCCCCTGCCGTCAGGGTTAGGTAGGATGCACTGTACAGGTAGCTGTACCAACCACCTCTCTTTTTACGTTTTTACCCTTGTTTACTTTGCCACCTGTCGGTGACCCCTTGAGTATATAAAAGGAGGCCCATGCGCAACGTAGAAGAGGTTCGGCTCAGTTCGAAGCCAGAGAACATACTCACGCTCGGTCTCGTTAGCAGCTCGAGTGTACTGTAGCACTCAGCGCTCCCGAGCAAGAACACAATACAATCAGATAAGCAGCAGTAGGAGTGTTATCTCTCCGGAGAGCTCCGAAGCTGGGTAAACTGCTCGTGTGCTTCGCCTCGATCTGCTCTTCGTGCGACCTCCACCCCCCACCGAACCGAAAGGGGCTCGGTCCACCGGCCCCATAGGTGTTCGTGGATCAGTTTCCCCGACACCTCCCAACAAGCGCTATCGTTTAATGCCCCTAGCTAGGCATAAAAGCAAGGATAGATCTAGGTATTTCCATCTTTGGTAGGCAATCCATAAGTGGCTCTCATAATAGATTCATATGGTAGTTTTATTTTATTTCTAGGGAAGTGTTCCATACCCTTCTTTAAGGGAAATTGGAATCGAATATTCCCTTCCTTCATATAAATAATTGCACCAGTCGTTCTAAGGAAAGGTCTACCAAGAATAATAGGACATGAAGGATTGCAATCTATATTGAGAACGATAAAATCTATGGGCACATAATTTCTATTTGCAACAATAAGAACATCATTAATTCTTCCCATAGGCTTTTTAATAGTGGAATCCGCAAGATGCAAGTTTAGAGAGCAATCATCAAAATTACGGAAATCTAGCAAATCACATAAAGTTTTGGGAATAATGGAGACACTAGCACCCAAATCACACAAAGCATGAAACTCATAATCTTTAATTTTAATTTTAATAGTAGGTTCCCACTCATCATAGAGTTTTCTAGGGATAGAAACTTTCAACTCAAGTTTTTCTTCATAAGATTACATCAAGGCATCAACAATGTGTTCTGTAAAGGCCTTATTTTGACTATAAGCATGAGGAGAATCTAGTACGGATTGCAACAAGGAAATACAACCAATCAAAGAACAATTTTCATAATTAAATTCCTTGAGATCAAAAATAGTGGGTTTAGCAACATCTAGGTTTTTATTTCTTTCAATCCCACTTTCATCAATTTCATCATCAAGATCTAGAAACTCCGAATTCTTAAAACACCTTCTAGGTAAAGGAAGATAATCTTCAGTTTCATCAAGATTCACATTGAAAAACAAAGATTTAATTGGGGACACATCAATAACTTTTAGATCTTCATCTTGATTTTCATAGGAATTGGAAGAACACGCTTTAATAAAGGCATCTTTTGAAGCATGCATCCTAGCGGTTCTTTCCTTGCACTCATCAATGGAAATTCTCATGGCTTTGAGAGACTCATTGATATCATGCTTAGGAGGAATAGATCTAAGCTTTAAAGAATCAATTTCAAGAGAAATTCTATCAACATTCCTAGCCAAATCATCAACTTTAAGCAATTTCTCTTCAAGCAAAGCATTAAAATTCTTTTGCAAATTCATAAACTCTTTAACACTACTCTAAAATTCAGAGGGCATCTTATTAAAAATTTTATAAGAGTTGTTGTAGGAATTTCCATAATTATTAGAAGGGTTACTAGGATAAGGCCTAGGATTAAAATTCCCTCTATAAGCGTTGTTTCCGAAACTATTCCTACCAACAAAATTCACATCCATAGATTCATTATTATTCTCAAGCAAAGTAGACAAAGGCATATCATTGGGATCAAGAGTAGTATTTTTAGGAGCAAACATCTTCATAAGTTCATCCATCTTTTCACTCAAAACATTGATTTCTTCTATAGCATGCACTTTTTTACTAGAAGATCTTTCAGTGTGCAATTGAGAATAATTAGCCATAATATTATCAAGCAATTTGGTAGCATCTCCTAACGTAATTTCCATAAACGTGCCTCCCGCGGCCGAATCTAAAATATTTCTAGAAGCAAAATTCAATCCAGCATAAAAATTTTGTATGATCATCCATAAATTCAAACCATGAGTAGGGCAATTGCGAAGCATCAATTTCATTCTTTCCCAAGATTGGGCAACATGCTCATGATCAAGTTGTTTAAAATTCATGATATCGTTCCTAAGAGTGATAATCTTAGCGGGAGGAAAGTACTTAGAGATAAAAGCATCTTTGCACTTGTTCCAAGAATCAATACTATTTTTAGGCAAAGACGAAAACCAAACTTTAGCACGATCTCTAAGTGAAAACGGAAATTACTTCAATTTGACAATATTGTTATCCGTATGTTTCTTCTTTTGCATATCGCACAAATCATCAAAATTGTTTAGATGAGTAGCGGTGTCTTCACTAGGAAGGCCAGCGAATTGATCTTTCATAACAAGATTCAGCAAAGCGGTATTGATTTCACAAGACTCATCATTATTAAGAGGAGCAATCGGAGTACTACGGAAATCATTATTATTGGTATTCGAGAAATCACACAACTTGGTATTATCTTGTGCCATGGCAACAAGTAATCCAACACACAAGCAAATAGAAAGGCAATGGGAAAAAGGCAAACGGGAAAGAGAGGAGGAGATTGGGAAAGAGAGGGCGAATAAAATGGCAAGGGTGAAGTGGGGGAGAGGAAAACGAGAGGCAAATGGCAAATAATGTAATGCGAGAGATAGGGATTGCGATGGGTACTTGGTATAGTTGACTTGCTTGCGTGAGCCTCCCCGGCAACGGCACCAGAAATTCTTCTTGCTACCTCTTGAGCACTGCGTTGGATTTCCCCGAAGAGGAGAGGATGATGCAGGAAAGTAGCGTGAGTATTTCCCTCAGTTTTTGAGAACCAAGGTATCAATCCAGTAGGAGACCACGCACAAGTCCCTCGTACCTTCACAAAATGATAGCTACTCGCAACCAACGCGATTAGGGGTTGTCAATCCCTTCACGGTCACTTACGAGGGTGAGATCTGATAGAGATGATAAATAATATTTCTGGTATTTTTGATAGATAGATGCAAAGTAAGAAGTAAAAGGCAAAGTAAAAGCAAAGCAAGTAAATAAAGCGGCAGACATTGATATGATGAGAATAGACCCGGGGGCCATAGGTTTCACTAGTGGCTTCTCTCAAGAGAATAAGTATTCTACGGTGGGTGAACAAATTACTGTTGAGCAATTGACAGAATTGAGCATAATTATGAGTATATCTAGGCTATGATCATGTATATAGGCATCACGTCGAAAGACAAGTAGATCGAAACGATTCTGCATTTACTACTATTACTCCACTCATCGATCGCTATCCAGCATGCATCTAGAGTATTAAGTGAAAACAGAGTAACGCCTTAAGCAAGATGACATGATGTAGAGGGATAAATTCATGCAATATGATAAAAACCCCATCTTGTTATCCTGGATGGCAACGATACAATACGTGCCTTGCAACCCTTTCTGTCACTGGGTAAGGACACCGCAAGATTGAACCCAAAGCTAAGCACTTCTCCCATTGCAAGAACTACCAATCTAGTTGGCCAAACCAAAAAGGATAATTCGAAGAGACTTGCAAAGATAACTCAATCATACATAAAAGAATTCATAGAAGAATCAAATATTTTCCATAGATAATACTGGATCATAAACCCACAATTCATTGGTCTCAACAAACACACCGCAAAAAGAAGAAGCTTACATCGAATAGATCTCCATGAGAGAGGGGGAGAACATTGTATTGAGATCCAAAAAGAGAGAAGAAGCCATCTAGCTACTAGCTATGGACCCGAAGGTCTGAAGTAAACTATTCACACTTCATCGGAGGGGCTATGGTGTTGATGTAGAAGCCCTCCATGGTGGATGCCCCCTCCGGCGGAGCTTCGGAACAGGCCCCAAGATGGGATCTCGGGGATACAGAAGGTTGCGGCGGTGGAATTAGGTTTTTGGCTCCTGTTCTGATTGTTTGGGGGTACGTAGGTATATATAGGAGGAAGGAGTACGTCGGTGGAGCACCAGGGGGCCCACGAGGTAGGGGGGCGCGCCCTCCACCCTCGTGACCGCCTCTGGCACTTCTTGGAGTAGGGTCCAAGTCTCCTGGATTACGTTTGGTGAGAAAATCACGTTCCCGAAGGTTTCATTCCGTTTCTTCGAAACACTGAAATAGGCAAAAAACAGCAATTCTGGGCTGGCCCTCTGGTTAATAGGTTAGTCCCAAAAATAATATAAAAGTGGAAAATAAAGCCCAATATAGTCCAAAACAGTAGATAAAGTAGCATGGAGCAATCAAAAATTATAGATACATTGGAGACGTATCAGGCATCCCCAAGCTTAATTCCTGCTCGTCCTCGAGTAGGTAAATGATCAAAAAAAGAATTTTTGATGCGGAGTGATACTTTGGCATAATTTCAATGTAAATCTTCTTAATTGTGATATGAATATTCACATCCGAAAGATTCAAGACAAAAGTTCATATTGACATAAAAACAATAATACTACAAGCATACAAATGAAAGCAATCATGTCTTCTCAAAATAACATGGCCAAAGAGAGTTATCCCTACAAAATCATATAGTCTGGCTATGCTCCATCTTCCCCACACAAAATATTTAAATCATGCACAACCCCGATGACAAGCCAAGCAATTGTTTCATACTTTAACATTTTCAAAACTTTTTCAATCTTCACGCAATACATGAGCATGAACCATGGATATAGCACTATGTGGAATAGAAGGGTGGTTGTGGAGAAGACAAAAAAGAGGGAAGATAGTCTCACATCAACTAGGCGTATCAACGGGCTATGGAGATGACCATCAATAGATATCAATGTGAGTGAGTAGGGATTTCCATGCAACGGATGCACTAGAGCTATAAGTATATGAAAGCCCTACAAAAGAAACTAAGTGGGTGTGCATCCAACTTGCTTGCTCACGAAGACCTAGGGCATTTTGAGAAAGCCCATCATTGGAATATACAAGCCAAGTTCTATAGTGAAAAATTCCCACTAGTATATGAAAGTGACAAAATGAGAGACTCTCTATCACGAAGATCTTGGTGCTACTTTCAAGCACAAGTTTGGTAAAAGGATAGTAGCATTGTCCCTTCTCTCTTTTTCTCTCATTTTTTTTATTTGGGCCTTTCTCTTCTTTTTTTTTGGCCTCTTTTTTTTCGTTCGAAGTCTCATCCCGACTTATGGGGGAATTATAGTCTCCATCATCCTTTCCTCACTTGGGACAATGCTCTAATAATGATGATCATCACACTTTTATTTTTCTTACAACTCAACAATTACAACTCGATACTTAGAACAAAGTATGACTCTATATGAATGCCTCCGGCGGTGTACCGGGATATGCAATGAATCATGAGTGACATGTATGAAAGAATTATGAATGGTGGTCTTTTCCACAAATACGATGTCAACTACATGATCATGCTAGCAATATGACAATGATGGAGCGTGTCATAATAAACGGAACGGTGGAAAGTTGCATGGCAATATATCTCGGAATGGCTATGGAAATGCCATGATAGGTAGGTATGGTGGCTGTTTTGAGGAAGGTATATGGTGGGTGTATGATACCGGCGAAAAGGTGCTTGGTATTAGAGAGGCTAGCAAAGGTGGAAGGATGGGAAAAAGTGCGTATAATCCATGGACTCAACATTAGTCATAAAGAACTCATATACTTGTTGCAAAAATCTAGAAGTTATTAAAGCAAAGTATTACGCACATGCTCCTAGGGGGATATATTGGTAGGAAAAGGCCATCGCTCGTCCCCGACCGCCGCTCATAAGGAAGACAATCAATAAATAAATCATGCTCCGAGTTCATCACATAACGGTTCACCATACGTGCATGCTACGGGAATCACAAACTTCATGACAAGTATTCTTTAAATTCACAACTACTCAACTAGCATGACTTTAATATTATCACCACCATATCTCAAAACAATTATCGAGCATCAAACCTATCTTAGTATTCAACGCACTTAAAAGAAAGTTTCACATATCTTGAATACCAAGTATATTAACATTAAGCAAATTACCATGCTATTAACGACTCTCAAAATAATATAAGTGAAGCATGAGAGATCAATAGTTTCTTTAAAACAAATCCACCACCGTGCTCTAAAAGATATAAGCGAAGCACTAGAGCAAAAGTTATCATGCTCAAAAGATATAAGTGAAGCACTATGAGCAAAACTATCAAGCTCAAAAGATATAAGTGAAGCACATAGAGTATTCTAGCAAATTCCAAATCATGTATGTCTCTCTCAAAAGGTGTGTACAGCAAGGATGATTGTGGTAAACTAACAAGCAAAGACACAAATAATACACTACGCTCCAAGCAAAACACATATCATGTGGTGAACAAAAATATAGCTCCAAGTAAATTACCGATGAAAGTGGACGAAAGAGGGGATGCCTTCCGGGGCATCCCGAAGCTTTGACTTTTTGGTGTCCTTGGATTATCTTGGGGGTTCCATGGGCATTCCCAAGCTTAGGCTCTTGACACTCCTTGTTCCATAATCCATCAAAAGAATTCACCCAAAACTTGAAAACTTCACAACAGAAATCTCGTGAGCTCCGTTAGAGAAAGAAAACAAAAAACTACTTCAAGGTACTGTAATGAACTCATTCTTTATTTATATTGGTGTTAAACCTACTGTATTCCAACTTCTATATGGATTATAAACTATTTTATTAGCCTTAGATTCATGAAAATAAGCAAACAACACACGTAAAACATAATCTGTCAAAAACAGAATAGTCTGTTGCAATCTGTAACTAATGCGAACTTATGGAACCCTAAAAATTCTACCAAAATAGGAAGTCCTGGACAATTTGTTTATTGAAGATAAGCAAAAAGAATCCACACGAAAGCACGTTCTTGTGATTTAACAAAATTATATTCGTGCGTGCAAAGTTTCTGTTTTTCAGCAGAATCAAATCAACTATCATCGTACGTTATCCTATAGGTTCTACTTGGTACAAACACTAATTAAAAGATAAAACCACATCCAGACAGAAGGTAGATGGATTATTTATTCCAAAACAGAAGTAAAAAGACAAAAAAAAACAAAAAAAAATTGGGTTGCCTCCCAACAAGCGCTATCGTTTAACGCCCCTAGCTAGGCATAAAAGCAAGGATAGATCTAGGTATTGCTATCTTTGGTAGGCAATCCATAAGTGGCTCTCATGATAGATTCATATGGTAATTTTATTTTCTTTCTAGGGAAGTGTTCAATACCCTTCTTTAAGGGAAATTGGAATCGAATATTCCCTTCCTTCATATCAATAATTGCACCAATCATTCTAAGGAAAGGTCTACCAAGAATAATAGCACATGAAGGATTGCAATCTATATTAAGAACGATAAAATCTACGGGCACATAATTCCTATTTGCAACAATAAGAACATCATTAATTCTTCCCATAGGCTTTTTAATAGTGGAATCCGTAAGATGCAAGTTTAGAGAGCAATCATCAAAATCACGGAAATCTAGCAAATCACATAAAGTTTTGGGAATAGTGGACACACTAGCACCCAAATCACACAAAGCATGAAACTCATAATCTTTAATTTTAATTTTAATAGTAGGTTCCCACTCATCATAGAGTTTTCTAGGGATAGAAACTTTCAACTCAAGTTTTTCTTCATAAGATTGCATCAAGGCATCAACAATGTGTTCTGTAAAGGCCTTATTTTCACTATAAGCATGAGGACAATCTAGTACGGATTGCAACAAGGAAATACAACCAATCAAAGAGCAATTTTCATAATTAAATTCCTAGAGATCCAAAATAGTGGGTTTAGCAACATCTAGGTTTTTATTTCTTTCAATCCCACTTTCATCAATTTCATCATCAAGATCTAGAAACTCCGAATTCTTAAAACGCCTTCTAGGTAAAGGAAGATAATCTTCAGTTTCATCAAGATTCATATTGCAAAACAAAGATTTAATGGGGGACACATCAATAACTTTCAGATCTTCATCTTGATTTTCATAGGAATTGGAAGAACACGCTTTAATAAAGGCATCTTTTGAAGCACGCATCCTAGCGGTTCTTTCCTTGCACTCATCAATGGAAATTCTCATGGCTTTGAGAGACTCATTGATATCATGCTTAGGAGGAATAGATCTAAGCTTTAAAAATCAATTTCAAGAGAAATTCTATCAACATTCCTAGCCAAATCATCAACTTTAAGCAATTTCTCTTCAAGCAAAGTATTAAAATTCTTCTGCGAATTCATAAACTCTTTAACACCACTCTCAAATTCAGAGGGCATCTTATTAAAATTTCCATAAGAGTTGTTGTAGGAATTTCCATAATTATTAGAAGGGTTACTAGGATGAGGCCTAGGATTAAAATTCCCTCTATAAGCGTTGTTTCCAAAACTATTCCTACCAACAAAATTCACATCCATAGATTCATTATTATTCTCAAGCAAAGTAGACAAAGGCATATCATTGGGATCAAGAGGAGTATTTTTAGGAGCAAACATCTTCATAAGTTCATCCATCTTTTCACTCAAAACATTGCTTTCTTCTATAGCATGCACTTTTTTACTAGAAGATCTTTCGGTGTGCCATTGAGAATAATTATCCATAATATTATCAAGCAATTTGGTAGCATCTCCTAACGTAATTTCCATAAACGTGCCTCCCGCGGCCGAATCTAAAAGATTTCTAGAAGCAAAATTCAATCCGGCATAAAAATTTTGTATGATCATCCATAAATTCAAACCATGAGTAGGGCAATTACGAAGCATCAATTTCATTATTTCCCAAGATTGGGCAACATGCTGATGATCAAGTTGTTTAAAATTCATGATATCGTTCCTAAGAGTGACAATCTTAGAGGGAGGAAAATACTTAGAGATAAAAGCATCTTTGCACTTGTTCCAAGAATCAATACTATTTTTAGGCAAAGACGAAAACCAAACTTCAGCATGATCTCTAAGTGAAAACGGAAATAACTTCAATTTGACAATATTCTTATCCGTATGTTTCTTCTTTTGCGTATCACACAAATCAACAAAATTGTTTAGATGAGTAGCGGCATCTTCACTAGGAAGGCCGGCGAATTGATCTTTCATAACAAGATTCAGCAAAGCGGTATTGATTTCACAAGACTCATCATTATTAAGAGGAGCAATCGGAGTACTAAGGAAATCATTATTATTGGTATTCGAGAAATCACACAACTTGGTATTATCTTGCGCCATGGCAACAAGTAATACAACACACAAGAAAACAGAAAGGCAACGGGAAAATGGCAAACAGGAAAGAGAGGAGGAGATTGGGAAAGAGAGGGCGAATAAAACGGCAAGGGTGACGTGGGGGAGAGGAAAACGAGAGGCAAATGGCAAATAATGTAATGCGAGAGATAGGGATTGTGATGGGTACTTGGTATAGTTGACTTGCTTGCGTGAGCCTCCCCGGCAACGGCGCCAGAAATTCTTCTTGCTACCTCTTGAGCACTACCTTGGATTTCCCCAAAGAGGAGTGGATGATGCAGCAAAGTAGCATAAGTATTTCCCTCAGTTTTTGAGAACCAAGGTATCAATCGAGTAGGAGACCACGCACAAGTCCCTCGTACCTACACAAAACGATAGCTACTCGCAACCAACGCGATTAGGGGTTGTCAATCCCTTCACGGTCACTTACAAAGGGTGAGATCTGATAGAGATGATAAATAATATTTTTGGTATTTTTGATAGACAGATGCAAAGTAAAAAAGTAAAAGGCAAAGTAAAAGCAAAGCAAGTAAATAAAGCAGTAGAGATTGATATGATGAGAATAGACCCGGGGGCCATAGGTTTCACTAGTGGCTTCTCTCAAGAGCATAAGTATTCTACGGTGGGTGAACAAATTACTATTGAGCAATTGACAGAATTGAGCATAGTTATGAGTATATCTAGGCTATGATCATGTATATAGGCATCACGTCCAAGACAAGTAGATCGAAACGATTCTGCATCTACTACTATTACTCCACTCATCGACTGCTATCCAGCATGCATCTAGAGTATTAAGTAAAAATAGAGTAACGCCTTGAGCAAGATGACATGATGTAGAAGGATAAATTCATGCAATATGATAAAAACCCCATCTTGTTATCTTCGATGGCATCGATACAATACATGCCTTGCAACCCTTTCTGTCATTGGGTAAGGACACTGCAAGATTAAACCCAAAGCTAAGCACTTCTCCCATTGCAAGAACTACCAATCTAGTTGGCCAAACCAAAAAGGATAATTCGAAGAGACTTGCAAAGATAACTCAATCATACATAAAAGAATTCAGAGAAGAATCAAATATTTTCCATAGATAATACTGGATCATAAACCCACAATTCATCGGTCTCAACAAACACACCGCAAAAAGAAGAAGATTACATCGAATAGATCTCCACGAGAGAGGGGGAGAACATTGTATTGAGATCCAAAAAGAGAGAAGAAGCCATCTAGCTACTAGCTATGGACCCGAAGGTCTGAAGTAAACTACTCACACTTCATCGGAGGGGCTACGGTGTTGATGTAGAAGACCTCCTTGGTGGATGCCCCCTCCGGCGGAGCTTCAGAACAGGCCCCAAGATGGGATCTCGCAGATACAGAAGGTTGCGAAGGTGGAATTAGGTTTTTGGCTCCTGTTCTGATCGTTTGGGGGTACGTAGGTATATATAGGACGAAGGAGTACATCGGTGGAGCACCAGGGGCCCACGAGGTAGGGGGGCGCGCCTAGGGGGGCACGCCCTCCACCCTTGTGACCGCCTCTGGCACTTCTTGGAGTAGGGTCCAAGTCTCCTGGATCATGTTCGGTGAGAAAATCATGTTCCCGAAGGTTTCATTCCGTTTGGACTCCGTTTGATATTCCGTTTCTTCGAAACACTGAAATAGGCAAAAAAACAGCAATTCTTGGCTGGGCCTCCAGTTAATAGGTTAGTCCCAAAAATAATATAAAAGTGGAAAATAAAGCCCATTATAGTCCAAAACAGTAGATAAAGTAGCATGGAGCAATCAAAAATTATAGATACGTTGGAGACGTATCAGGTACTTGCTTTTTAAGATTCCCATCAAAGATTTGGAGACGTGTCATGTCTCAACGCATAATCACTATTATAAATAATTTCCTCAATCACGGGTTTTTCACGATTCATGCCATAAAAATCAAAGATTTCCCTAGCTTCCCGTATTATGTAGTCAAATTCATTCATTAGAACAAGAGTGGTTAACTTTTTAGCTTTAGGATTCTTTATAATGGGCAACTCATAGAAAAATCTTTTCAAGGTAGGATGAGTACGGATAAATCTAGTTTCAAGTTTCAGAACAAGTGCCGAAATAGCTTCCACATAAGATTTAGTCCTTTTATTTATAGGAATATCATCAAGACTTAATTTTCCAACACAATTGAAAAATTCTTGAATATGTTCTTTTCCCATAAAATTCCCTTGCCCCAACACAAAAGTTTTGGCATCCAGATTACCCGTACACTCCATTTTAGGAGTTAGGCCATCATCTATTCCCGCCATACCAAAATCACTCATGGTGACTTCACAACAAGATTGCACTCAAAAACAGATGTGACGGGAAAATGGCGAACGAAAAAAGGGTGAATAAAATGACAAATTTTTTGTGAAGTGGGGGAGAGGAAAACGAGAGGCAAATGAAAAATAATGTAAATTGCGAGGAGATGAGATTTGTGATCAGGAACCTGGTTGATGTTGAAGATCCTCCCCGGCAACGGCACCAGAAATTCCTTTTGATGCCTGCTTGAACTATGTCGGTATTTCCCCAAACAGGAAGGGATGATGCAGCACAAGGGCGGTAGGTATTTGCCTCAGTGATGAGACCAAGGTTATCGAACCAGTAGGAGAACCAAGCAAAAATGAAACAGCCCCTGCACACAAATAAGAAATACTTGCAACCCGGTGTGTTAAAGGGGTTGTCAATCGCTTTCGGGTAACGAGGCCTCAAATTGGCGAGAAGATGTAATAAAGTTGTGATAGATAGGATAAATAGATCATGAAATAAATAAATTGCAGGGTATTTTTTGTACTTTTGGTTTAATAGATCTAAAAATAAAATCAAATAAAAATAGATCGCAAAGGCAAATATGATGAGTAGAGACCCGGGGGTCGTAGGTATCACTAGTGGCTTCTCTTGAGAAAAATAGCAAACAGTGGGAAAACAATTACTGTTGGGAAATTGATAGAACTGCAAATAATCATGACAATATCTAGGCAATGATCATTATATAGGCATCATGTCTAAGATTAGTAGACTGACTCATGCCTACATCTACTACTATTACTACACACATCGACCGCTATCCAGCATGCATCTAGTGTATTAATTTCATGGAAAACAGAGTACCGCAATAAGAATGATGATATGATGTAGAAAAGATCCATTTATGTCGAAATAGACCCCATCTTGTTATCCTTAATAGCAACGATACATAAGTGTTGTTTCCCCTTCTGTCACTGGGATGAAGTGCCGTAAGATCGAACCCATCACAAAGAACCTCTTCTCATTGCAAGATAAATAGATCAAGTTGGCAAACAAAACCCAAATATCGGAGAAGAAATACGAGGCTATAATCAATCATGCATATAAGAGATCAAAGAGGACTCAAATAACTTTCATGGATAAAAACATAGATCTGATCATAAACTCAAAGTTCATCGGATCCCAACAAACACACCTCAAAAAGACTTACATAATATGGATCTCCAAGAGACCATTGTATTGATAATCAAGAGAGAGAGTTAGGAAGCCATCTAGCTACTAACTACGGACCCGTAGGTCTACAAAGAACTACTCGCGCATCATCGGAGAGGCACCAATGGACATGATGAACCCCTCCGAGATGGCGTCTAGTTTGGATCTGGTGTTTGTGGAACTTGTGACGGCTGGAGTTGATTTTCGTCGACTCCCCTAGGGTTTCTGGAATATTGGGGTATTTATAGAGCAAAAAGGCGGTACGGGAGGCCACCGAGGTGGGCACAATCCACTGGGGCACGCCTGGGCCGCCAGGCACGCTCTGGTGGGCTGTGATCCCCTCTGAACTCCCCTCAGGTACTTTCTTGGCCCACATGATGTCTTCTGGTCCAAAAAATCCACAAAAAGTTTCGTTGTGTTTGGACTCCGTTTGGTATTGATTTCCTCCGATGTAAAAACAAGCAGAAAACAACAATTGGCACTAGGCACTATGTTAATGGGTTAGTACCAAAAAAATGAGATAAAATGACTATAAAATGATTGCAAAACATCCAAGATTGATAATATAACAGCATGGAACAATAAAAAATTATAGATACGTTGGAGACGTATCACGTTCCTCTCCTTCGCCTCCCAGAGGAAGGCGGCCGGTTCCATGCGCCGGACCTCCTCGGAGCTGCCTGCTGACCTGATTAGAAAGGCACACGGAGCCCACGTGCTGGCGATTGAGGGATTCCTGGATTCAAAGGTCCTCTGGTGTCCGGCCTATTCAATATGGGCCGGACTGATGGTCCGTAAAGATAAAGTGGAAGACTGTCCCCCGTGTCCGGGTAGGACTCTTGTGTGCGTGGACAGCAAGATTGGTGTCTGGATAAACTATTTCCTTCCCTTGTAAACCGACTCTGTACAACTCTAGGCCCCTCCGATGTATATATAGACCAGAGGGTTTAGTCCGTAGAGGCTATCAGAATAACCATAGGCTAGACAACTAGGGTTTAGCCATTATGATCGCGAGGTAGATCAACTCTTGTAACCCCTATACTCATCGAATACAATCAACACGGACGTAGGGTTTTACCTCCTTTAAGAGGGACCAAACCTGGGTAAACATTGTGTTCCATTGCCCCTTGTTACCATTGATCCTTAGCCAAACAACTTGGGCTCCCTACCCGAGATCTGCCGGTTTTGACACCGACAACGATTGCCGCCCTACTTAGCAAGAGAACGAGAATGAGAAAATCCCCCAAGATAAAGAAGAAAAATATGAAGACTGTGCAACCAATGCACTTACTCTGATATGAGCGGCAGCGGTTTAGGAGCCATTCGAGTGGCGGCCACCTTTGAGACCTCGAGCCGCTTGGTTGCAGCCACCTACTTGGCCTTCTTTGCTGGATGGCTGCCGAACATCCCATCACGGCGGCGCTTGTGCGCGCCAGGTGCGGCAGGCAGCGCTCCGCCAGCCGGCCGTGGTGCCGAAGGCCCGGTTTCTGTCCTCGTGGCCCATTCCGAGCGGCGCTGCTCCTCGTCGTCTTTGTCGTCATCCGTCTAGGACCGGACGGCACCTCCTCCTCCCACGCCGCCTCCTGAGGATCTGCCTCCTCTGGTGGCGTCGTCCTCGCCTCTGTCATCCAAGGCGGCCTCCCCCAGCTCAGGGTCGCCAACGTCGCTCGTCTCATGGTCCAACAATCATTGATGGCCCGGAGCCGGCGCGCCTTGGCCTGCGAAATGCTGCCGTGAGGCCGGGTGGTCAGGTCGGATGAAAAGTACTGCGTGGGCGAAGGCGGACCAGACACTTATCGGTGATGGCGGGTTGGCACGGCTGTATGGCTCCTTGCCGATGTGCCAATTAGTCTTGCTAAGCTTGCTGCCGAAAAAGTAATTCACATGTCTGACCACCTCGATAGTCGATAGATCCTTGGTGGAGACCCGGCACGGATCCTGGCGGCCGCTCATCTCGCAGATCAGATGTGGCCGGAGTAGGAGAGGCGAAACCCGGCGCTGGACGAAGGCGGCCAACAAATCCGCTGGCTTGAGGCCATCCGAGTCCGTCATCTCCTGGGGCTGGCAAGCGCTTGGGCGGCTGCTGGCCCCAGTTGTCTCGTGGCCTAGCAGGCCGCCCGATCACGAAATCCGGCAAGTTGATGTAGTCGTTCGTCGGGTGGAGATTCCGTACATAAAAGTAAGATTTCTAGCAGAGCTTTGCCGACTCCAGCAGAGCGATAGGCGGAAAGCGGGTCCCGCCTCCTGAGCGCCGCATGGCGACGCAGGCCATGCACCCAGCCGTCTATTCCTTGGCTTGGGTGCCCAGTTTGAGGTATAAAAACCTGCCCACAACTCAAGTGAGGGCAGGACCGAGGTAGCCCTTGCAGAAGGTCACGAAGGCAGGCAGCAACACCACTGTGTTGGGGGTGAGATGGTGCGATTGAAGATGATAGAAGTCGAGAAAAGAACTGAAGAAGTTGCTCATGGGCAGCGTGAAGCCTCAAAGTAAGTGGGTCCTAAAGACGATGAACTCGCCGGCCTATGGTGCCGGCGAGATCTCCCGCTCATCGGAAAGGCGCGCCTCCAAGACGCCTGCATGGGGAGGCCTCCGTGTCGCTCGGAGGAAGTCGATGTGCCCTTTGTGCACATTGGAGCCGTCCCACCTGCTCTTCACCATGGATTTGGGCGGCTCGGTGATGGCTCGGTGAAACGCGGGGGAGATGGTGCCACGGCGATGTTGCGGCAGTGCGAGGTATGGTGCAGCAGCAACGGTGGAGCAGCGACAGTAGAGCACCAGCATCGAAGCAGCAACATCGAGGGAGAAGAGGCGAGGAAGAAGATCAAGATGGAGGGGGCACGCGTGCATTCTGCCGCCCCCCTCCTCCCCTATTTATAGGTTGCTGCGACGAAGCCGAGGCGATGTGGGGGGTGTGGGATTAACTGCTCCCACTCACCACACACCCCCACAAATCCTGCGTCGTAAAGGCACATTCAAACCACCACGGAAGGGCAACCACCCACCTCGGTCGCAGTGGATCCGCGTGCCATCGAGGCCCTGTAGCGGTGGGCCCAGAACTGTGATGACATCCCGTCGTGCGCGTGGGCTGGCAGACTGACCTAGTCTGCTGGCGCTGCGTGGTGCTCAAGAGGCGGGCGGCGTCTCCCCAGCGCCCGCCTCGCCCATTCAAATTCCAATAAGAGGTTGCCTTTGCCGCGGCCGGCTCCTGGTACACGACTTCTCCCAGCCGGATGGAGCAATAGTGTAGGATCCCTTAGAGGGGGAAACTACTGAGGCACTCCGGTTTGAATCTGTAGCGCCTCACCAGCTTCGGGGACTACTATCGGGGGGATAAACCCCGGGTAGCCTCATCCAAACCCAAGGATATTTCAAGACGTCGGGGCTAGCAGAGCCCCTCAGGTTGACTGGTCACGAGGCCGGCTTCCAGGGCCGACCGGAACCATGCGACCGCCTCCTAGAAGACGGCAAAAAGTGCAACTAATCCCTTGGTGGTTTTGGTAATTTTTAACGACATATAGTTCATTGAACTAATGCACTTTAAAGATGATCATTTCAGAAAGTTCAATGAATGGCATGGCATGGACTAGAGATGTGGACCCCTCAAAAATGCTAAGGACACATATTGGCAACAAGCTCAAGACTCTACATTTTTTCATTTAAGTGATCCAAGATCACATTGAGTCAATAGGAAAGCCAATACTATTAAAAGGGGATGAGGTGTTGCTTAATGGCTTACTTGCTCAAAATGCTTATTGATATGCTCCAAAACCCTCAACCACTTTCTCATTTCCACATATGTCCTAAACCCAAAAGTCAAATTCGGCCCCACCGATTTGATCTATCCGGCGCCACCGAGTTTCATTTGACATAGCCACTGCCACAAACCCTAGTCACTTCGGTTTCACTGAGATGGGATTGCAAACTCACTTTTCCATTTTGTAACATTTCGGTCCAACCAAAATGAGTGAATCGGTCCCACCAAGTCTGCAATGCAAATTCATTGTTTCCCTTTCGTAACACTTTGGTCCCACCAAAGTGAGCGAATTGGTCCCACCGAGTTTGCCCGACCAACTCTCTGTCGGCGTTTTCGGAACGGGGGTCCCCAGACATGCCTGCCTGCAGTCTACAGCTTGGCTCGACCGGTGGCACAGTACGACCCGTCTTCATCAACCAACGCTCAAGAGCCTCGTGAGGGGCCAAGCCTCACGGGGCGGACGACGCAAGGCCTCCTCAGGGGTGGCCTCACTAGGCAGGCTCGCGAGGAGGCAGAGAGATCAAGGCGAGGGGTACCTCGCAAGGTGCCCATGACGCAAGCCATGACGACCAAGGCCAGGCGGGCACCAGCCCGCGCAATATCCTCGTTTCCTCTTTGGTGCAAAAGGGGCAAGCGCAGGTGCGGAGTACCGAGGCAATAGGCAAAGGTTTCCTTGTCGGTGCAACAAGACCAAGACCAGCAGAACGGTAGGATGGAGGTCACCATGGAGCCCAAGATGGCGTCACCACCAGTGCCTTTTGCAGGCGAAGACCACCTTTAGCCAGAATAGCTTGTACTAGTTGTCCCCTTTTAAAATGGCCGTTGTTGGATCCCTTCCCGCTCAATATTTGGGAAGAGGACAAGGGCCTCTATAAATAGGGCTAGCCACCACAGTAGAAGGCATCTCATCTGATCCAGAGATGGATCGATTCCTCCTCAAGCACACCACCAAACAAAAGAACACCTCTCCTCGCGAGGCTGCTCTTCCCTTGTATTGTTCATCATCAGCCCAAGAGGCAATCCACCACACCACACACAGGAGTACGGTATTACACCACAACGGTGGCCCAAACTTGTATAAACATTGTGTCTCTTGTGTTGTTCATCGATCTAGCTTAGAAACCACGGCGAGGCTAAGGGCGTGTTTCGGTAGGGAGAGATCTTCGTGCGCACCCCAGAGTTCGAACCTTAAGGGTTTTGCTGGAACCCGTTATCTGACATTTGGCGCGCCAGGTAGGGGTGCGCCGAAATCTTCTTTCCGCTAATCTGCGTCCCATTGCTTCATCGCATCCATGGCAGATGCTCGCCAAGCCCGCGCTGAGAGCCGGGCTGCTCTCGCCGCTTGCGTCGCCCAGATGGCTGCTCTTGTCGTTCTCCGTCACCTGCCGCCAACGCTGCCACCGGCCCGGTGGGGAATGAGTAGCAAGCATCTTCACTGCACCCCTCGGTGCGGCGGGAAGGCCGCACCGCTACTCCGTCGCTGACCCCAGTTGGTTTGTCATCTCACACTCGTCACACCCCCACGGACAGGTCGTGTTGCTCCTGGCACGTGAGCTCCTGCACTACCGTCCCGTCGACGACCTCTACGAAGAATGCCTCGCTCCCATCACCCAGCTTGTCAGCGCCGCAGGGGGCTCTCCCGCATTGTCCCTCTCGCTGCCTCGCCCTCCGTCATGCATGGGCAACGCGGCTCAGGGAGCGCCTCGGTCATGTCTCCCCAAGACGGCGCCCTAGCTCCAAGGCGCGTGGCCCCTGGACGTGACCCACCGCATCCAGCACCCGCACGACAAGAGAGAAGCTGCCAAGAAATCCCTCGACCTCAAGAAGGCGCTCACGTGCTCCCTGCACCAGCACGACAGGACCGCATCCCGGCGCGCCCAGACCTCGTGCTGCCCCTGGCGGCGGTGCACAGGTACCACCAGGAGCAAGCCCCGCGTCAGCAAAGGGCCCGGTGGCCACGACAGGTTGCCGTGCCTTCACCATCGAGCTGCGTAGCGTTTCCTGGCCGGGCAAGTTCAAGCCGGACCTGCCTCCTTGCTACGACGGTATTGCCGACCCCGCGGAGTTCCTGGAGCTCTATGAGTTGGGCATCGAGGCGGCAAACAGAGATGAAAAGGTCATAGCGAACTAGTTTCCCATGGCGCTCAAGGATGGTGCCCGCACATGGCTCCTGAACCTGCCTCCCGGCTCGATCTCCTCCTGGGACGAGATGCGTAGCCGCTTCATCGCCAACTTCCAGGGCACTCGGGACCGCCCTCCGGCCGCGGGTGACCTACGCCGCATCAAGCAGCAGTCTGGAGAGACCCTGCAGAAATACATCCAGCACTTCAACAGCGCCCGCCTCAAGATCTCCAAGGTGACAGACGAGGCCATCATCTTAGCTTTCTCTGATGGCGTCCGCTACGTCAAGTTGAAGGAGGAGCTTGCCATCCACGAGGAGCTATGCACATCTCTGGAGCTACTCAACCTGCCGACCAAGTGCGCAAGGGCTGAGGAAGGATGCCTCTCCGTCCTCGAGCTTCCAGCTGTTGACCCAAAAGAGAAGAAGGCCAAGGCCAAGGACGTGAAGCGCAAATGAGCAGCCGTGCTCGCAGCAGAGCCAGACACGAAGGGAGGTAGGGACCAGCCGGACTCGTCCAAGGGTAGCCGACCATTCTGCGCCTACCACAACCTCCACACCCACAACACCAACGAGTGCCAAGAGCTCAGGGCCGTTCGAGAAGGACGCTTCGGTTGACGCCCCGAGCGCAACGACCTGGGCTACGACCTAGGAGGAGGACGAGGCGGAGGACGATGGGACGACCATGGCCCTCGCCAGGAGTGGCATGACCGACCTCGTGAGGATCGCTGGCAGGACCAGCCTCGCGAGGGAGCCTGGAGGGATCAGCATCGCGAGGACCGCCCGCAGGGTAACGCAGGTCTTCCTCCTCCGCCTCCACCACCAAGAAGGAACGACGACCACCACCAGGACGAGGGGGCTGGGGGCTTCTAGGAGCCACGTGCTATCGCTTGCATCTTGGGCGGAGCTAAGGCCCCAGCCTCTCAGCGCATCTTCAAGTAGTTTGATCGCGAGGTGAATGTGGTCCTCCCCAGGCTTGAGGCCACATGCCCGCTCCGGTGGTCCAAGTGCGCCATCACCTTCAACTCAACAGATCAACTCAAGTGTGCGGCTACCACTGGCATCCTCCCGATGCTTTGTTCCCCAGTCATCAGCAATGTGCAAGTCACTAGGACACTCATCGATGGTGGCGCAGGGCTTAACGTCCTGTCCATGGAGACGTTCAACAACCTTCAAGTGCCATATGATCAACTTCAGCCTACCAAGCCTTTATCGGGAGTTACTGACGGCTCCCCCCCCGATAGGGCAGGTCCGCCTCCCTGTCACCTTCGGACAGCGCAACAACTACCACACCAAGCTCATCGACTTCGACGTCGCCCACATCCGCCTGCCATACAATGCCATCCTCGGGTATCCAGCCCTGGCCAAGTTCATGGCGGTGACCCACCATGGCTAAAACATCCTCAAGATGCCAGGAAGCGGTGGAATCATCACGGTCCCCTGTGAGGAAAGAGATGCGGTGTGCTCCCTCGAGCGCGCCTTCCAAGCTGCATCAATCAAGGACCTGGACAGCATGGGCGAGAACCCTCCTGAGGCAGTCCCCAAGAAGAACAAGACATCGTTCAGCTCAAGGCTTCAGGAGGTTGGCATCTCAGGAGATGCCGCATCAGTATCGGCGCCAGTGCTAGGGGCGCCTCCTTCCATCGCATAGGAAGGCATGCCCGGTGCCCTCCTCGGGCAGGGCTCGGGGGCTCTCTTCTGGAGGGCTTCGGACTTCGCCAAAATCACGAGGGAGGCACTCGGGCACCACTTGGAGGTGTGCTTCGCAGCATGTTTCCCTCAGGAAGGCACAGGGCGAGGGAAGCCCAACCCTCATGAGATCATCACCAAGACCACTCAGTAGCTTTAGGAAGCAAGAGGCATATGCGGCGGTCGCTGTTTGCCTGGCGTGGCTCCCCATCCAGGCGAGGAGGGTGGGCTTCGCGTCTGCATCGACGTCCCAGGGCTCAACCGAGCCACATCCCAGGAGCGCTTCTGGCCTTCGCGCGTCGAACGCTGCGAGGGTCCGCCACAGAACTACGTTCGCATACCTTTCGGCCTGGGGAACGCAACTTCCACCCACCAGCGCCATCTGCGAAGCATTCTGGCGGCTCAGGAGGCCAGGCATCACGCGGTCCTGGCGGAGATGGAGATGGTCCTCGGGGAGCCGCCTAGACCCCCAGAGCCTCCCGAGGCTCAGGGCTCCGGTGGCTCATGATGGTCGGCCTCTTCACCGTGCGTCTTTAGCTACTCCAACACCCCCTCTACAATGGTACCAAGTGACATTTTCCAAGTTCATTTCAGCTGGGAGTGCCCACAGGGCTGCCTCATTCCCAGGCCGCATGGGTCCGTCCCTACGACAGGTATCCCTTTTGCTTATGTCTTTAGTTTACCTTGTTGGGGTGCCCCTCGGGCTGCATCATCCCCAAGCCGCTCGGGCCTAACCCAGTGGCATGTATCCCTCCTGCATTCGCCTATGCTGATTTGTTTTTCGTGCTTAACCTGCCTGTGATTATCACCTGCCGCCCGCTATGGGCCTCCTCTCTCTCTCATGCAAATCACTTGCACGTTAAAAGGGGGTTCCTGATCATCGCGACTCAGGAGCTCTTACTGGCTCTCCAACCCTCACCCCCTGGCCTTGTCCACGGCATCGCGACCTGGCATACCAGCGGCGGCTGAGCTCGCTCGAGGGCTGGGACCTGAGGACGTAGAGCATTTCTATCTAACCATCTCACAGGAACACACAACTATCAAAGATCCAAGACTAGGCGCAACCCGCCTTGAGGTAGGGCCTCGTGAGTCCCGCGCTTGCTCACGAGTGCCCAGATACACCTCGTCTAGCCCTACCGTGCAAGCCACATGTCAAGGCGGGGCTGTACATGCCCCAGGGGATCCTCCCGGAGGGGCCCCCCCTCCCACATATCAGTGGAAGCACCATGGTCCGCGCTGGCTGATGACATTGCCGAGGAGCGGCTATGCCCGTACACAAACGGAAGCGCTATGCTCCTTGCTGGTGATAAACAACTGAGGGTGGCCCACGGCCGTATCAACCCAAGGGAGCCCAGAGCTTAGTGTCTGGCCTCATCGCAACACCTCGCCTCGGAAGCGTCATGCGAGGGGGCTAGGCACGGGGGCTGTGCCCGGGTCACGCCCGAGCGCACGCCACCCAACCAGGTCCCTCGGACCTAGTCATCGCGCGCCCCTCCCCGAGCGGAGCCAAGGTATGAAGATCGATTGAACGTCAAGGGGGAATCCTGAGCATCGCAACTCAGGAGCATAACTGGTCACGTAGTCCCTCACTCATTAGTCCCCTCCTGGTCGGGGCTAATGGCGGTTGAGGTATGCGTAGGGCCGGGCCCTGCCGATGTAGAACGCCAGATCTACCCCTACATTCCCTCCCTATTTGTTGTTTGCGTGTCAAGGGGGACTCCTGAGCATCGCGACTCAGGAGCCTAACCTTTCACGTAGCCCCTCACTCCTTGGTCCTGTCCTCGTGATCTGGTCGGGGCTAACGGCAGTTGAGGTATGCGTGGGGCCGGGCTCTGCCAATGTAAAGCATAAAGAAAATAGGAAGGAAACCGCAAAATCTCGAAGCAAATCCCGGAGCAAATATTACAAACCATAATTGTCTTCATAATACCAAACACAAGTTTAAACGCCTCCACAAGGCACGGTGCACATTGCAGGAGTTAATACAGGAAAGAATCCGTGAGGAGATCACCCTTGGACATTGCCGTCACCCGCCACAGACTCCACCCCTGTGGTGGCGCCACTCGGGGCCGCAGGATCAGCAGCTCCGCCTGCCGTGGGCGCTGAAGCGATTGCGCGGAACTTCCCCAACAAGGCCTCCACCTGGCTCTTCACAGCTTCAGCAGCAGTGGCGAAGTGCTTGTTGTCCACGGGATCCAGCAGCTCGTCAAGATTGGCGTCAGGATCGCGAAGGTGGACGTGGCTGAAGACGCGCGTCAGCGCCATAGAAGAAAGGACGCGAGCTTCTACCTCGGCCATGGGGCTGACGCCGGTCACGACTTCCTCGAGCGCCTCGACCTAGAAGGGAAGCAATTGGGCGGGGCCGTCCTTGGTGCCGGCTAGCGGCTTCTCCAGGCCATTCTCGTAGAGCGTCTCCACTGCCTTGCGAAACCTCTCCTCAACGAGCGTGGAGGCCATGCAGTCCTCGGCCAGGACCTTCACCTTGACATCCAGCTCGGCCCTCTCCGCCCTCAACTTCTACTCCAGTGTCCCAAGCTGGCCGCCCCCAGCGGTCAGCTCGGCGCCGCGGTCCCTGACGGCGTCCTCCCGAGCCTTCATATTCTCCTCCTTGCCTGGCGGTCGCGAGCTTCTTTGGCATGCTCATCATGCAAACCCTGCAGCTCGACCTCTAGCACCTTGCAGCGGTCCTGGGTGACCGCGACATCCTTCAATACCGCCTCGCAAGTAGCTGCAGCCTGGGTGGCGGCCTACTTCGCCTCCTCAGAAGCTGCCACGGCCCATGGACGGAGGCGTCGGAATGAATCCATTCGGAGACCAGCACCAGGGGCCCGACTACCAAGCGAGTGCCTTGGAGGTCTTCTCGTAGCTGGCCCAACTTGGAAAGGGCACGGTCCAAGACAGCAGAGGAGGCAGAAGGACTCAGAACCAACGGTGCAGGAGGAGGAGGTGGCAACGTAACCACGGCTCGAGACACTGGGGGCTCCTGAGCCTTGGGTACCTCAGCAGCAGCAGCGGGCACTGGCACCTCCGGAGCCAGCAGGACCATGGGGGCTGGCCCCCCGCCAGGGCGCTCCTCCAGGACTCACGAGGATGATCGGGCAGGGGAGGTGCGAACGTCATTGCCTCCCCTTCCCACGGATGAAAGTGCGCCCGCGGCAGATGAGTCTGCCCCAGACGGAGTCACCGTGTCCCCCTTCTTGTTCTTTGCCGCAAGCGGCAGCCTAACCAATTGATGGAGAATGTCAAGCCCCGGCGGCATAATCAAGAACAAGATGGAGTTCGAGCACTTACTGGTCCATCACGGCATAGTTCACCGTCCTCTTGCCGAGCTTGAAGCCCGAGCGCCATGTGGCCCGGGGCGTAGCTGAAGGGATGGAAGCGGCTCTAGGCGGTGCCTGGGCAGAAGCAGCCTCTCGGGAGATCAGCACCGACCTATCCCTCTTCGGGATCATGGGTGGATCCCCATCCTCCCGCCTGGCATCGGCCTCGTTGTCATCCAGCAAGGTGCGGAGGATGTTGGACCTGCATGGGGGAGAGGTCTCCCCCGCCCCCTCAAAGGTCGCCTTCGAGTCGCGCTCCTCTTCCTCTTCTCCGTCTCCTCCCCCGTGGGAGTCACCTGAAGACACGTCCACCGGCACTGTTGCTCCCTGGGCCATAGGAGGCACCGCCGGCACCAGGCCGTGGCCATCAAAGGTGCACATAGCAGCCACCACCTGTTCCCGGTCCTCACGAATGAACAAGGAGGCAGTGGTACCCTCCAGACCTTCCTAGTCGTCTCCAACCAAGAGGCGAAGAGCCGAGGCCAGTTCATTGTCAGCTAGAGCCGCCGGATTCAGGTGGAGCTTTTCGTCTGCACCCCCAAGTGTCCATAAGGGGCGCGAGTGCGCCTGAAGCGGAGCCACCTACTATGTCAGGAACTCCCTCAGGAGTGTGGCCCCCGTCAGCTCCGCCGCCTTCACGTTGTCCGGCTTCAAGTCGACGTTCATCTTCTCCTGCACCAACTTCGCCCAATCGTCGGCAAGCTTCACGCAAGACCACCCTTCGTCAAGTTGGGGCACCTCCATTGGCAACACCAACCGGGAGTGGACACATATGGCATCCATCATGACCCACTTGCTCCGAAAGTTGTCGGCCCTCTTCCCGGTCTTCGAGATCGTGTTGGCCTTGGCATACCCGACGAAGTTGGCGCACGCCGAGGTGTGCTCGCTGTTGATTCTGAGGGAGAAGAAGTGGCGCAGCAGAGCCACGGACGGCATCACCCCAACATGCGCCTCGTAGTAGTAGGCAAAAACCGACAAAAGGAGAACGAAGTTGGGACGGATATGAAGGGCCTGCAACCTGTAATGGCGGAGAATGGCATAGAAGAAGTCAGAGAGGGGAGGAACCAAGCCGGCGACGATGGAGTTCATGAAGAAGGGGTAGAAGGTACTCCCCTTAGCCTCCGGCTCGGCGGAGCCAGCCCGGAGTTCGGTCTCCCCCATCTCGCTGCCCTCCACCACCGTCATCAGGTGCGTAGCAGCGAGATTCTTCTCCGACATATTGGGGGCATCCAGGGCCGGCGAATACCAAGCCGACAGCACATCAACCTTGACCTTGCGGGGCGCCATTGCTCGCTGAAAGGGAAGGAGTGGAGCAGATCTGGAGATTTCGGAAGCGAGGAAGCAAGGAAGGGGATCTGGAGCAAGACGAAGGAGAGCAATGAAGACAAGCCTTGCCCACGCCAGCCTTTTGTCAGTCGGGCAGTTGCCGAGGCAGCGTGGAGAAGCGGAGACGCCCACGTCCAATCAGTCGCCATGCGGCAACCAAGGCCGCAGGATGTTGGGGCCCGCGGCGCTCCGCACTTGACCTTTGGCATCGCCGCTAAGCCAAGTCCAAGCACACCTTGGGCCCGAGGACTACAGTCGGCGTTCTGGGAATGGGGGTCCCCAGACTTGCCTGCCTGCGGCCTGCAGCGTGGCTGGAACAGTGGCCCAGTACGGCCTGTCTTCATCAACCAACGCTCAAGACCCTCGCGAGGGGCCAAGCCTCGCGGGGCGGACGATGCAAGGCCTCCTCAGGGGCGGCCTCACCAGGCAGGCTCGCGAGGAAGCGGAGAGATCAAGGCGAGGGTACCTCGCGAGGTGCCCATGACGCAAGCCATGACAACGAAGGCCAGGCGGGCGCCAGCCCGCGCAATGTCCTCGTTTCCTCTTTGGTGCAAAAGGGGCAAGTGCAGGCGCGGAGTACCGAGGCAACACGCAAAGGTTTCCTTATCGGTGCAACAAGACCAAGACCAGCAGGACGGCAGGACGGAGGTCACCATGGAGCCCAAGACGGCGTCACCACCAGTGCCTTTGGCAGGCGAAGACCACCTTTAGTCAGGATAGCTTGTACTAGCTGTCCCCTTTCAAAATGGCCGTTGCTGGATCCCTTCCCGCTCAATATTTGGAAAGATGACCAGGGCCTTTATAAATAGGGCTAGCCACCACAGTAGAAGGCATCTCATCTGATCCAGAGATGGATCGATTCCTCCTCAAGCACACCACCAAACACAAGAACACCTCTCCTCACGAGGCTGTTCTTCCCTTGTACTGTTCATCATTAGCCCAAGAGGCAATCCACCACAGCACACACATGAGTAGGGTATTACACCACAACGGTGGCCCGAACCTGTATAAACCTTGTGTCTCTTGTGTTGTTCATTGATCTAGCTTAGAAACCGCAGCGAGGCTAAGGGCATGTTTCGGTAGGGAGGGATCTTCGTGCGCACCCCAGAGTTCGAACCTTAAGGGTTTTGCTGGAACCCGATATCCGACACTCTCTATGTGCCTATTACTGAAATTGGTCCCACCAAGTTTATGTAATCGGTCACACCGAGATTACATTATGCCCTAACCCTAGCATATCAGTCCCATCGAGATGACTATATCAGTCCCACAGAAAAGCCTAATGTTCATATTTTGACCTGAATCAGTCTGACCGAGTTTCACCATTTGGTCTCACCGAGTTTGGGAATTTGTGTGTAACGGTTAGATTTTGTGTGGACGCTATATATACCCCTCCACCCACTCTTCATTCGTGGAGAGAGCCATCAGAACGTGTCTACACTTCCAACATTAATTTTCCGAGAGAGAACCACCTACTCATGTGTTGAGACCAAGATATTCCATTCCGACCACAAGAATCTTGATCTCTAGCCTTCCCCAAGTTGCTTTCCACTCAAATCATCTTTCCACCATTGCCAAATCTGTGAGAGACATTTGAGTGTTGGGGAGACTATGATTTTAAGTACAAGAGCAAGGAGTTCATCATCAACACACCATCTATTACCTTTTGGAGAGTGGTGTCTCCTAGATTGGTTAGGTGTCACTTGGGAGCCTCAGTCAAGATTGTGGAGTTGAACCAAGGAGTTTGTAAGGGCGAGGAGATCGCCTACTTCGTGAAGATCTACCCGAGTGAGGCAAGTCCTTTGTGGGTGATGGCCGTGGTGGGATAGACAAGGTTGCTCCTTCGTGGACCCTTTGTGGGTGCAGCCCTCCGTGGACTCGCACAACTCTTACCCTTCGTGAGTTGAAGTCTTGATCAACATGGATGCACGATAGCACCACCTATCGGAACCACGTAAAAAATCTCCGTGCGAACATTGCGTTTGCTCCCTCCAAACTCCTCCCATTTACTTTCTTGCAAGTTGCATGCTTTACTTTCCGCTGCTCATATACTCTTTTCATGCTTGCTTGAATTGTGTTAAGATTGCTTGACTTGTGCTAAGTTGCTAAAATCTGCCAAGAACTAAAATTGGGAAAAGGTTAAGTTTTTATTTGCTCAAGTAGTCTAATCACCCCCCCTCTAGACATACTTTCGATCCTATAAGTGGTATCAGAGCTTTGGTCTCCATTTGCCTTGGTTTCCATAGCTTTGGTGATCACAACCTTGGTTTCACAACCTAGGAGAGTATGGCGTCTAGCGAGGGAAATTACCACCGTAGAGGTCCTTACTTTGATGGTACTAATTTTGCTAGTTGTAAACATAAGATGAAAATGCATATTCTCGGACATAACCCCACCGTTTGGGCTATTGTGTGTATTGGTTTGCAAGGTGAATTCTTTGATGGGAGAGAACCAAACCGTGAAGCTACACGGAAGAATTGAAGATGTTGCAGTACAATGCTCAAGCTTGCAATATCCTCTTCAACAGACTGTGCCTCGAAGAATTCAAGAAAATCTGCCGTCTTGAGAATGCAAAGGAGATTTGGGATACTTTGATTGATATGCACGAAGGTACTGACTCCGTCAAGGAATCCAAGTTCGATGTTCTTCAAAGTCAACTTATAAAGTTCAAAATGAAGGATGGTGAAGGTGTCGCTGAAATGTACTCTAGGCTTGCTCTCATCACAAATGAGATTGCCAGCTTAGGAAGTGAACAGATGACTGACAAATTTATCATCAAAAATATCTTGAGAGCCTTGGATGGAAAATATGATACCGTGTGCACTTTGATCCAAATGATGCCAAACTACAAAGATCTCAAGCCAACCGAAGTCATTGGAAGAACTGTTGCTCATAAGATGTCACTCAAGGATAAAGAAGAGCTTCACAACAAGTCTAGTGGTGCTTACAAAGCCTCATGTGATGCTCCTACATCATCAAATGAGAAACAAGCCTTCAATGAAGAATTGAGCTTAATGGTGAAGAACTTCAACAAATTCTACAAGTGTAGAAGCAAGGAAAGAAGTTCCAAGTCAAGGTCCTACAATGACAAAAGATCTTCTAGTCGTGAGCGAAATTGCTACAATTGTGGAAGACCCGGACACTACTCCAATGTGTGTACAGCTCCCTATAAAAGAAGAGAAGACTGACCTAAAATGAGAAGCAAAAGGGAAGAATCACCTCCAAGAGAGAGAAGGAGTAGAGATGATCGTTATTAACGAAGAACCTCTCGAAGAAGCAAGGATTCGAAAAGGAAGGACAAGTCATCAAGAAGCTACACAAAACTAAGACATCAAGCTCATGTTGGTGAATGGGTATCCGGCTCCGACTTCAACCACCACTCCGAGAGAAGTTATCACTCTGACTCCGAATATACTCAAGATGAAGGTGTTGCCGGTCTAGCACTTGTGTCAACCAACTCCCATGACATATTTGATTCACCAAATGAAGGGATTGGGAGATGCTTCATGGCTAAAGGCCCCAAGGTAACACACCCCGAGTCTGTTGATTTCAATAGTGATGAAGATGACTTGCTAGGAGATGATGATTTACTTGTTGACAACTCTAGTGATGCATACTATGATGAAAGTGCTATTAATCATGCTAATCAAGATGAAACGAATTACAATGAGAACAAGCAAATTGAGCGTCTAACTAAAGAACTAAACACTCGTAAGTTGGCTCATGAAACTACTTTAGAGGATCATCAAGAACTTTTAAAAACTCATGAGAAGTTATGCTTCGAGAAGCTCAATCTAGAGCAAGAACATGGGTTCTTAAAAGCCGTCAATGATGATCTTCGGAAGAAAAGTTCTTCTTACATTGCCAAGCGTTTACTCTTGTCTAGTTACATGCCACAAGTAAAATCTAGCAACAAGAACAAGAAAGATTCGTCTTCTAGTAATAAGAATAATCATGCTAAATCCAATATTGTTGCTTCTAGTAATTCTCTTGATTCCACTACTGATTCTCTTAGCCAAGTTACAGTTGAGCAAGAAAATAGCTTATTGAAGGGAATTATAGAGAAAGGTGTTTACAAGAGCCTTGCCGGAAGTAAGCAATTTGAGGAAGTTTTACACAAGCAAGGAAGGCACCGGAAGAATCAAGGTGTTGGTTTTGAACGAAAGTTCAATGCCAATGGAATTGAGTGGGAAGAAGATCAATACCCCAAGAAGAAGTTTGTTCCTCAACAAGAGAAGTATGATCCTACTTCCTTTAAGGGGACACAAGCTCAAGATGATCTTCCACCACAAGACCATAGACTAAAAGGCAAGGACAAGCTTCAAGAGGAGATTGATGCATTTGAATATGCTCAAAAGGCCTTGGTCAAGTGGGTTCCCGAGACTACATCAAGTTCTACTTCATCAAGTACTCCTACAACTCCAAGGATTCCCATCAAGATTATGTGGATCCCAAAGAAGAAGAACTAGAGAGTTCTTGAGGGTGACTCTGCCACCATACTTCACTCATATTCATTTTGTCAAGGACAAGCGCAAACAACTTCCACATCTTGCACTAGTTCAAGGAGTCACAAACCCTCTTGTCGGTAATACAAGGGACAAGGTAACCTAATTCTTTCATGGACATCATCATGTGTGT
This sequence comes from Triticum dicoccoides, assembly GCF_002162155.2. Lineage (NCBI taxonomy): Eukaryota > Viridiplantae > Streptophyta > Magnoliopsida > Poales > Poaceae > Triticum > Triticum dicoccoides. The sequence goes on along the minus strand of NC_041391.1, from coordinate 362,272,439 downwards.
GCTTCACTCTATGTCTATGGATATCCTTGTTTTTTCCTTGTGGGACTAACCCATGTAGGTATTGAAAGTGCAACTCACTCCAATGGATTGCTTTGAATGATCTACATCAACAATAAGCATCCACATCTTCAACATCTACATGAAGTCGTCATCAACAAAACCCAAGGTTAGTTCATCCCTCTTAGGGGGGATATCACATCTAGGGGGAGCTTTACTCTAAGAACTGAGCTAAAGCAATTCTAATGGTGTGAACACAACAATGCTTTATGTAAAAGTGGTAACCCCACTTGTGCTTAAACGATGAGTATGACCTATGATCAAATGTTCTCATTTGACTCCTAAGTCAATATACTCATATATAGATGACCTAGTCATCGCCAATTGCTTGTTAGATGCTAGAGTGATTGTGCATGCTTTGCCACATATTTCATTTGCCATTTTATAGTGTGAGCATGTTGGTTGCATATTTTTTCTCATTCGAGGACATCCATTTGTTGCTTTGATTGTTTGGATCTTATTTTTTTTTCCAAATCGACTGACAAGAATGCCTAAGAACTTCCTGTAGTTATCTATGCTTTTCTCTTCTCAAACTCTTTTCATGCTAAATCACAAAGTTTTATCAAAGTCAAATTCAAACACTCTGGGTGAGGAGCACTCAGAGTCGCGATTTGTCATAGACTTAAAACTTCCGAAACCTCTCTGTGTACTTCGATCTGACTGATCCATCCATTTCGGTCACACCGAGTTCATTGGGTTGATCAAGTTTTCAATCTCAGTGCAACGATTAAAACTTTTTGGTATCACCGAGTTGCAGTAACCGCTTGCGTTTCTGCATCTTGGTGCCACCGAGTTGTTCCACTCGGTCACACCTACAGTGCCAGGATATATATACCAACGGGTCAAATTTTGGAAATTTGTCCAAAACCTCTTCTCCCGCGTGTGTCCTGCTCTGCCACCTCGGGTCTCTAGATCGTTTCCTCGTTGCCAGCAACCTCCCGCCGCTGGTCTCCGCCGCCGTCAACGGAAATCCTCCCATTCGTTGCCGCCGTAGCGAGCTCATCACCATGCTAGGTTATGAGCTCAACACTTTGTGCTTTCTTTTAACTCCAATTCCTAGCACAAAGGCAATGTCATGTTTCTTTCCAAGTATGAGATTGATCCAGCCATAGAAATCATCCTCTAGATTAGATTTGATTTGAAAATTTAGGGTTAGGTTTCCGCCGGACTCATCTCGGACCGACCGAATTGTAGAAATCGGTCCCACTGATTTGGCTTAGGCCAGTGCACATGTGATTTTTCGTCTGACCGAAAGTTGTAAATCGGTGACCGATACTAGGACTTTGTGAAACCCTAGCAAACTCGAAGTCACCGAACTGTGTTCGGTCTGACCGATTTCACTAGTTTAGTCTCCAAAGTTGCTTCGGTGTCACCGGGTTTTACAAATCGGTAGCTCCGAAATGCTTCCTGTAGAAAACTAAAACTAAGTTTTTGACTCATTCTTTTTTCAAAAACTCTGCACTTTGTGATGGTCATCTACTCTATCTCATCTACAACTATTCACATGGTCAGCTCTCTGTTTGTTGTGCAGAACGACTGATCAAAGGGATAGTCAGAACAAGTCAGAGGAGCAGATGGACTTGAGTGAGGGCACTAGTCCCTCTTGAAGCTATGATGAAGGTAGAAGGAGCACACCTAGTAACCTGCCTAAGGCTCAGACTAGGCAGAGGAAAAAGAAAACTTTAGACTCTGAGGATGAAGACTTTGAGATTGAAGAAGTCAGCTCAAAGAAGAAGGTGCTAAAGAAGGAATATGCTGATGCTCCTTCTACCAAGCCAGGACAACACAAGAAAGCACCTGCCGGGAGAGTGCCAATGTCTAAGGCCAGCAGATCAACTCAAGAGACCATGGTATTCACACTTGAGCAAAGAACAGGTGAAGAGGGCAAGAAGAGGGCCAGGAAAACTACTGCTAGAGTTCTTGGAAATCCATCCATGAGGAGAGACTTTACTAGTGAGGAGGAAGAGGAAGAAGAGGTTGCTGCACAAGCACCTCCTGCTAAGTTACAGAAGCTAATGGGGGATGCCATCTAGTCTGGGGATGCTCCTTCAAAGCCCAATACAGCCCCCAAAGCTGCAGCTCAAGCCTCCAAAACAACTCCTAAGAGAAGCACCAGGAACATTGATACGTCTCCAACGTATATAATTTTTGATTGTTCCATGATATTATATTACACCTTTTGGATGTTTATGGGCTTTATTTTACACATTTATATCATTTTTGGGACTAACCTACTAACCGGAGGCCCAACCCATATTACTATTTTTTTGCCTATTTCAGTATTTCGAAGAAAAGGAATATCAAACGGAGTCCAAACGGAATGAAACCTTCGGGAGCGTTATTTTTGGAACAAATTTGATCTGGAGAGCCTGGGGTGCAAGTCAAGAAAGCTCTGAGGGCCCCACGAGATAGGAGGGCGTGCCCCCCTGTAGGGCGCGCCCCCTGTCTCGTGGGCCCCTTGGGAGGCCACCGACATACTTCTTCCTCCTATATATACCTACGTACCCCGAAAACATCCAGGAGCACCACGAAACACAATTTCCACCACCGCAACCTTCTGTATCCACGAGATCCCATCTTGGAGCCCTTGCCAGCACTCTGTCGGAGGGGGAAGCAACCACAGAGGGCCTCTACATCAACATCCTTGCCCCTCCGATGAGTTGTGAGTAGTTTACCACAGACCTACGGGTCCATAGTTATTAGCTAGATGCCATCTTCTCTCTTTTTGGATCTCAATACAATGTTCTCCCCCTCTCTTGTGGAGATCTATTTGATGTAAACTCTTTTTGCGGTGTGTTTGTCGAGATCCGATGAATTGTAGGTTTATGATCAAGTTTATCTATGAATAATATTTGAATCTTCTCTGGATTATTTTATGTATGATTGAGTTATCTTTGCAAGTCTCTTCGAATTATCAGTTTGGTTTGGCCTACTAGATTGGTCTTTCTTGCCATGGGAGAAGTGCTTAGCTTTGGGTTCAATCTTGCGGTGTTCTTACCAAGTGACAGAAAGGGTTGCAAGACACGTATTGTATTGTTGCCATCGAGGATAACAAGATGGGGTTTATATCATATTGCATGTGTTTATCCCTCTACATCATGTTCTTGCTTAATGCGTTACTCTGTTCTTATGAACTTAATACTCTAGATGCATGCTAGATAGCGGTCGATGTGTGGAGTAATAGTAGTAGATGCTGGCAGGAGTCGGTCTACTTGTTATGGATGTGATGCCTATATACATGATCATGCCTAGATAATCTCATAACTATGCACTTTTCTATCAATTGCTCGATAGTAATTTGTTCACCCACAATAATACTTATGCTATCTTGAGAGAAGCCTCTAGTGAAACCTATGGCCCCTGGGTCTATCTCTTATCATATTTGCTTTCCATCTACATTATTTGCATCTTTACTTTTTTGCATCTATCTTACAAAATACCAAAAATATATTTATCTTATCATACTATCTTTATTAGATCTCACTTTCGCAAGTGGCCGTGAAGGGATTGACAACCCCTTTATTGCGTTGGTTGCGAGTTCTCAGTTTGTTTGTGTAGGTGCGTGGGACTTTTGAGGAGCCTCCTACTGGATTGATACCTTGGTTCTCAAAACTGAGGGAAATACTTACGCTACACTTTGCTGCATCACCCTCTCCTCTTGGAGGAAAACCAATGCAAGCTCAAGACGTAGCAAGAAGGATTTCTGGCGCCGTTGCTGGGGAGGTCTTCGCTCAAGTCAAGACATACCAAGTACCCATCACAAACCCATCTCCCTCGCATTTACATTACTTGCCATTTGCCTCTCGTTTTCCTCTCCCCCACTTCACCCTTGTCGTTTTATTCGCCCTCTCTCTCTTTCTCTCTTCTCTCTTTTGCTTGCCCTTTCGTTTTCTCGTTTGGTTGGTATAGATGCTTATTTATTACTAAATAGAGAACCTAAGATTTATGGATCCTCATCCGCTTGCTAATCTATTTAAGAGATCCAATTATGTTGAACCAATTGCTAGTGAGTTTTGTGCACTAGATTATCTTTATGAAGTTTTGCTTGTAATTTGTGAATTTGAAAATTGTGATGAAGAAATTTATGAAGTGATTCATGATAGATCTTTGAATAAAATGCATGATTGAAATGATTTTACTATAAATTCTCTTGATGTCAATTGTGCTAATAATATGCCAAACCCTAAGCTTGGGGATGCTAGTTTTGCTATGTCTACTACTTGTTGCAATGATCATGATTGGGGTGATTCTTCTTATGATCTTGAAACTTTGTTTAAGACCCATGATGAATATGAGATTGATAATAGTGTTTGCAATAATATTGAAGTGGGTTTGGAAGAGTGTCAACTTTAGATCCCACATATTTGGAGAATGTTCAATCTTATGGTATTTTTGCCAAAAGTGGGTTTGGAGAGGTCATGACTTTAGTTAATGTTAATCCCACTATTTTGGAAGAGTGTCAACTTCGCATGCATGTGGATCATGTTGGAAATATTTTATGTGATAGTTATTTTGTTGAATTTGCTTATGATCCTACATGTAATTATTATGAGATAGGAAAATATGGTTATAGAAATTTTCCTGTTACAAAATTACCTCTCGTTATGTTGAGATTGCTATTGTTTCTTTCCACTTCCTTGCATATGCTAAATTTTTCTTGCTATGATAATTTGTTTTCTTATAAAATGCCTATGCATAGGAAGTATGTTAGACTTAGATGTGTTTATCACATGTTTTATGATGCTCCCTTTATGCTTCAATTCTTGTCTTTCATGTGAGCATCATTGAAATCTCAATGCCTAGCTAAAAAGGCTTTAAAGATCAGCACTTGTTGGGAGACAACCCAATATATTTCTTTGCTGTTATTCAATAAATCTTGCATATACCTTCTGGATAGATGTGTTTTTATCTTTTAATTATTGTTTGTGCCAAGTAGAACCTATAGGATAACCTATGATTATAGTTGATTTGATTCTGCTGAAAAACAGAAACTTTGCACGCACGAATATAATTTTGTTAAATCACAGGAATGTATTTTTGCGTTGATTCTTTTTGCTTCTGTTCAATAGACAAATTTTCCAGGACTTCCTATTTTGGTAGGATTTGTAGAGTTCCAGAAGTTTGCGTTAGTTACAGATTGCTACAGACTGTTCTGTTTTTGTCAGATTCTGTTTTTCGTGTGTTGTTTGCTTATTTCAATGCATCTATGGCTAGTAAATTAGTTTATAAACCATAAAGAAGTTGCAATACAGTAGGTTTAACACCATTATAAATAAAGAATGAGTTCATTGCAGTACCTTATGTGGTGGTTTTGTTTTCTTTCACAAACGGAGCTTATAAGATTTCCTGTTGAGTTTTGTGTTGTGAAGTTTTCAAGTTTTGGGTAAAGCTTTTATGGACTATGGAATAAAGGGTGGCAAGAGCCTAAGCTTGGGGATGCCCATGGCACCCCAAGATATTCAAGAATAGCCAAAAGCCTAAGCTTGGGGATGCCCCGGGAAGGCATCCCCTCTTTCATCTTTGTTCATTGGTAACTTTACTTGGAGCTATATTTTTATTCGCCACATGATATGTGTTTTGCTTGGAGCGTCGTGTATTATATTAGTCTTTGCTTTTTAGTTTACCACAATCACCCTTGCTGTACACACCTTTTGGGAGAAGCCTATTTGATTAGAATTTGCTTGAATACTCTATGTGCTTCATTTATATCTTTTGAGCTTGATAGTTTTTGCTCTAGTGCTTCACTTATATCTTTTAGAGCACGGTGGTGTCTTAATTTTGAAGAAATTGCTAGTCTCTCATGCTTCACTTACATCATTTTGAGAGTCTTTTAGAACAGCATGGTATTTGCTATGATCATAAAGTTGTTCCTAGAATGATGAGCATCCAAGTTGGGTATAATAAAAACTATCATAGAAAGTGAATTGGATGCTATGATCAATTTGATGCTTGATAATTGTTTTGAGATATGGAGGTAGTGATATTAAAGTCATGCTAGTTGGGTGATTATGAATTTAAAGAATGCTTGTGTTGAAGCTTGTGATTCCTGTAGCATGCACATATGGTGAACCGCTTTGTGATGAAGTTGGAGCACAATTTTATTTATTGATTGTCTTCCTTATGAGTGGCGGTCGGGGACGAGCGATGGTCTTTTCCTACCAATCTATCCCCCTAGGAGCATGCTCGTAGTACTTTGGTTTTTGATGACTTCTAAATTTTTGCAACAAGTATATGAGTTCTTTTGATTAATGTTGAGTCCATGGATGATATGCACTCTTTTACCCTTCCACCATTGCTAGCCTCTCTTGTACCGCGCAACTTTCGCCGGTACCATACACTCACCATTTACCGTCCTCAAAACAACCACCATACCTACCTATTATGGCATTTCCATAGCCATTCCGAGATATATTGCCTTGCAACTTTCCACTGTTCCATTCATATGAGACACATTACTTTTGTCATATTGCTTTTTGCATGATCATGTAGTTGACATTGTATTTGTGGTAAGGCCACCTTCATAATTTTCATACATGTCCTATCTTGATTCATTGCATATCCCGGTACACCGCCGGAGGCATTCATATAGAGTCATATCTTGTTCTAGCTTTGAGTTGTAAATCCATAAAAGTGTGATGATCTTCATTATTAGAGCATTGTCCTAGTGAGGAAGGGATGATCAAGACTATGATTCCCCCACTAGTCGGGATGAGACTTCATACTTTACAAAAAGAAAAAAATAATATAGAAAAAAGAAAAAAAAGAGAAAGGCCAAAAAGAAAAAAAGAAGGCCAAAGAAAAAAAAGAAAAAAAGAGAGAAAAAAGAAAAGAGAAGAAAATAAGATGAGATAAAAAGAGAGAAGGGACAATGCTACTATCTCTTTTTCCACACTTGTGCTTCAAAATAGCACCACGATCTTCATGATAGAGAGTCTCATATGTTGTCACTTTCATATACTAGTGGGAATTTTTCATTATAGAACTTGGCTTGTATATTCCAATGATGGGCTTCCTCAAAAGTGCCCTAGGTCTTCGTGAGCAAGCAAGTTGGATGCACCCCAATTAGTTTCTTTTATTGAGCTTTCATATATTTATAGCTCTAGTGCATCCGTTGCATGGCAATCCCTACTCACTCACATTGATATCTATTAATGAGCATCTCCATAGCCTGTTGATACGCCTAGTTGATGTGAGACTATCTTCTCCTTTTTTGTCTTCTCCACAACCACCATACTATTCCACATATAGTGCTATGTCCATGGCTCACGCTCATGTATTGCGTGAAAGTTGAAAAAGTTTGAGATTATTAAAGTATGACACAATTGCTTGGCTTGTCATCGTGGTTGTGCATGATTAAATACTTTGTGTGATGAAAATAGAGCATAGCCAGACTATATGATTTTGTAGGGATAACTTTCTTTAGCCATGTTATTTTGAGAAGACATGATTACTTTGATTAGTATGCTTGAAGTATTACTATTTCTTATGTCAATATGAACTTTTATTTTGTATTCATTTGGATCTGAACATTCATGCCACAATAAAGAAAATTACATTATGAATTATTCTAGGTAGCATTCCACATCAAAAATTTCTTTTTTATCATTTACTTACTCGAGGACGAGCAGGAATTAAGCTTGGGCATGCTTCATACGTCTCCAATGTATCTATAATTTTTTATTGTTCCATGCTATTATATTACCCCTTTTGGATGTTTATGGGATTTATTTTACACATTAATATCATTTTTGGGACTAACCTACTAACCGGAGGCCCAGCCCATATTGCTGTTTTTTTGCCTATTTCAGTATTTCGTAGAAAAGGAGTATCAAACGGAGTCCAAACAGAATGAAACCTTCGGGAGCATTATTTTGGAACAAATCTGATCCCGAGAGTCTGGATTGCAAGTCAAGAAAGCTTCGAGGGCCCCACGAGATAGGAGGGCGCACCCCCCTGTAGGGCGCGCCCCCTGTCTCGTGGGCCCCTCCGGCGGCCACCGACATACTTCTTCCTCCTATATATACCTATGTACCCCGAAAACATCCAGGGGCACCACGAAACACAACTTTCACCGCCGTAACCTTCTGTATCCGCGAGATCCCCTCTTGGAGCCCTTGCCGGCACTCTGGTGGAGGGGGAAGCAACCATGGAGGGCCTCTACATCAACATCCTTGCCCCTCCGATGAGTTGTGAGTAGTTTACCGCAGACCTATGGGTCCATAGTTGTTAGCTAGATGGCTTCTTCTCTCTTTTTGGATCTCAATACAATGTTCTCCCCCTCTCTTGTGGAGATCTATTCGATGTAAACTCTTTTTGCGGTGTGTTTGTCGAGATCCGATGAATTGTGGGTTTATGATCAAGTTTATCTATGAATAATATTTGAATCTTATTTGAATTCTTTTATGTATGATTGAGTTATCTTTGCAAGTCTCTTAGAATTATCAGTTTGGTTTGGCCTACTAGATTGGTCTTTCTTGCCATGGGAGAAGTGCTTAGCTTTGGGTTCAATCTTGCGGTGTTCTTACCCAGTGATAGAAAGGGTTGCAAGACACGTATTGTATTGTTGCCATCGAGGATAACAAGATGGGGTTTATATCATATTGCATGTGTTTATCCCTCTACATCATGTCATCTTGCTTAATGCGTTACTCTGTTCTTATGAACTTAATACTCTAGATGCATGCTGGATAGCAGTCGATGTGTGGAGTAATAGTAGTAGATGCAGGCAGGAGTCGGTCTACTTGTTATGGACATGATGCATATATACATGATCATGCCTAGATAATCTCATAACTATGCGCTTTTCTATCAATTGCTCGACAGTAATTTTTTCACCCACCGTAATACTTATGCTATCTTGATAGAAGCCTCTAGTGAAACCTATGGCCCCCGGATCTATCTCTTATCATATTTGCTTTCCATCTACTTTATTTGCATCTCTCTTACAAAATACCAAAAATATATTTATCTTATCATACTATCTTTATTAGATCTCACTTTTGCAAGTGGCCGTGAAGGGATTGACAACCCCTTTATTGCGTTGGTTGCGAGTTCTCACTTTGTTTGTGTAGGTGCGTGGGACTTTTGAGGAGCCTCCTACTGGATTGATACCTTGGTTCTCAAAACTGAGGGAAATACTTATGCTACACTTTGCTGCATCACCCTCTCCTCTTCGAGGAAAACCAATGCAAGCTCAAGACGTAGAAAACATCCCAGCTGTAGAAAAGAACAAGGCCCCAGTGCTTGAAGTTGAGGAAGAAGATGCTGAAGCCCAAGTGCAAAGGAAGCTCAAACCAAAAATTCCAAACCATGATGACAATCATCCAGTGGCTGAGAATATGAAGGAAAGGAAAGATGCAGGTCTCATATTGTGGAGACAAGCTGATCCATATGCAGTAAGGAGAAGGACAACTGTGGACTGTGTATTCCACACCAAAGAACAGCAAGATTTCTATGAAACAGATCTGCTTGACAAGAAGCCCATTGTCAGTGACATGAAGTGGGTTGACTGGAAGTATATTGATGCTAATGAAGACCATTTCCCAGGAGTGCCTGAGAGCTTCAAGCTCAATGGTGTTGACAAATTTGTGGGTCAAAAGCTGACCAAATGTAATGATGAGCTCATAATGTAGTTTTACTCTACAACTCATTTCTATCCAGATGGGAAGATAGTATGGATGACTGAAGGAACAAGATATCAGTCTACAATGGATGAGTGGGCAAAACTCATCAAAGCACCCAAGGAGCATGAGAAAGACATTGATGTCTATGCTGAGAAAAAGAAAAACCACAACTATATGGCAAACATGTACAAGGAAATACCTGACAAAGCTTTGGAGACTCACAATCTAGGGTCAGTGTACTACTTGATGTCTAGTCTGGCCACTATGAACACAATATTGAGGCACACCTTGTTGCCCAAATCAAGAGATCACAGGATGATCAGAGGCCATTCCATCAATCTGTTTCAGATGTTTGATTTGCCACAGAAGTTCAAAGTCACGAGTCTGATTGTTGAGAGAATCAAGAGCTGCTGACCAGAAAAGGTCATGTGGGTATGCTCCACACATTCAAATGCTGATCAACTCCAAGATGCCCAAGGGAGTGTACTTGTTGGACAAAGAGCATCTGCCTTTGCAACCATACTTTGAGGACAACATTGTTGTCATGACAGCTGAGGATCCAACATCCCTAGAAGCTCAAGAGAAAAGACAGAAAGCCAAAGCAAAGAAGGCAACAAAGATGGCTAGTGCTAAAGAATGTTCAGAAGTATTCCTCAAGTCAAAGCAAGACCAGCTTGGATATCTGTTTCAACCAACCTTGAGAATTGAGAAAGAACTGGCCACCCTAAATCAGAACCAGGAGAGCTTGGAGAGGATAATTGAGACAAAATTCTATGATCTTGACTTGAAGGTGACTGAAATTCAGACTGTAGTTGAAGAGCTCCAGGAAGAAGCAGAAGAGAGGAAGGGAAAAGCAACTACACATGTGTTTCACAGAGTGCCTAGAGGACAGAGGTCTACAACAGTGCTAGTGCGAGATACAAGAGCAACAACTTCAGCACCTGCACCCACAACTCCAGTTGCCCCTCCAGTGGCAACTCCACCAGCTCCAACATCTTCCACTAATGCTTTTGTCCTTGGAGTCATCTCAATACCTCCTCCTGAAGATCAAGCCTAGAGAGATGCATAGCACTATGCATTTTCAACCTTTTTGGTAACTTGTTGCCAAAGGGGGAGAAAGTGTATAGATCATAGGCTTCGGAGAGAGAGAGCTTTGCTTCTTTTGCTACTCATTTGCTTTGTTTGTTTGCTTGTGTGAGATACTTTATGTCTGTGTGTGTGAGATACTTTGTATGATCATGTGCTTGATCATATTATGCTTAATGCTTGTGCTTGAATAATGACATTATCTCTCTCTTATATATGATCATTCACTTTGCCTTAGTGATGAGTGCTTGCATCTACTTTTTATCATTTTGAGTGCTCCACCAAGATGTATGTGACATGGAAGAGTAACCCATGATCCTATTTATTTGTGCATTTGCATTCGAAAGAAAATTTTTAAATAACGCATAAATTTAGGGGGAGCTCTTGCTTATCCCATACTTCTCAAATCGGCGATGTATTTCATTCTTATTATCATTTGTCGAAGCTTTGATCTATATGTTGTCATCAATTACCAAAAAGGGGGAGATTGAAAGTGCAACTAATCCATGGGTGGTTTTGGTAATTCTTGACAACATATAGTTCATTGAACTAATGCACTTTCAAGATGATCATATCAGAAAGTTCAATGATTGGTATGGCGTGGACTAGAGATGTGGACCCCTCAAAATGCTAAGGACACATATTGTCAACAAGCTCATGACCCTACATTTTTTTCATTTAAGTGATCCAAGATCACATTGAGTCAATAGGAAAGCTAATACTATTAAAAGGGGGTGAGGCGTTTCTTAATGGCTTACTTGCTCAAAATGCTTAGTGACATGCTCCAAAACCCTCAACCACTTTCTCATTTCCACATATGTCCTAAACCCAAAAGTCAAATTCGGCCCCACCGATTTGATCTATCCTGCTCCACCGAGTTTCATTTGACATAGCCATTGCCACAAACCCTAGTCATTTCGGTTTCACTGATAGGGATCTCGGTCACACCGAGATGGGATTGAAGACTCACTGTTTCCTTTTTGTAACATTTTGGTCCAACCGAAATGAGAGAATCGGTCCCACCGAGTATGCAATGCAAATTCACTGTTTCCCTTTTGTAACACTTCGGTCCCACCAAAGTGAGTGAATTGGTCCCACCGAGTTTGCCTGACCAACTCTCTATGTGCCCATTACTGAAATCGGTCCCACCGAGTTTATGTAATCGGTCACACCGAGATTACGTTATGCCCTAACCGTAGCATATCGATCCCACCGATATGACTGTGTCAGTCCTACCGAAAAACCTAACGTTCATATTTTGACATGAATCGGTCTGACCAAGTTTCACCATTGGGTCTCACTCAGTTTGGGAATCTGTGTGTAACAGTTAGATTTTGTGTGGAGGCTATATATGTTGGGGAACGTTGCAGAAAATTAAAATTTTTCCTACGGTTTCACCAAGATCCATCTATGAGTTCATCTAGCAACGAGTCATGGGAGAGTGATTGCATCTACATACCACTTGTAGATCGCGTGCGGAAGCGTTCAATTGAACGGGGATGATGGAGTCGTACTCGCCGTGATTCAGATCACCGATGACCTAGTGCTGAACGGACAGCACCTCCGCGTTTAACACACGTACGGAGCGGATGAAGTCTCCTCCTTCTTGATCCAGCAAGGGGGAAGGAGAGGTTGATGATGATACAGCAGCATGACGGCGTGATGGTGGATGCAACAGAACTCTGGCAGGGCTTCGCTAAGTAACTACGGGAGGAGGAGGAGGTGTTGCAGGGAGGAGGGAGGCGCCAGGGCTTATGGGTGCAGCTGCCCCTCCCTCCCCTCCCTTTATATAGGGGCAAGGGAGAGGGGGGGGCGCAGCCTTGCCCCTTCCTCCAAGGAAGGGGTGCAGCCAAGAGGGGGGGGAGGAGTCCATCGTCCCCAAGGCACCTCGGAGGTGCCTTCCCCCTTTAGGACTCTCCCCTCCCCAAGTCTCCTTTGCGCATGTGCCTCTTGGGGCTGGTGCCCTTGGCCCACATAGGCCAAGGCGCACCCCCTACAGCCCATGTGGCCCCCCCGGGGCAGGTGGACCCCCGGACCCCTTTCGGCACTCCCGGTACAATACTGATAAAGTGCGAAACTTTTCTGGCGACCAAAATAAGACTTCCTATATATAAATCTTTACCTTCGGACCATTCAGGAACTCCTCGTGACGTCCGGGATCTCATCTGGGACTCAGAACAACATTCGGTATACTGCATACTCATATTCATACAACCCTAGCGTCACCGAACCTTAAGTGTGTAGACCCTACGGGTTCGGGAGACACGTAGACATGACCGAGACGGCTCTCGGGAAATAACCAACAGAGGGATCTAGATACCCATGTTGGCTCCCACATGCTCCTCGATGATCTCATCGGATGAACCACGATGTCGAGGATTCGAACAACCCCGTATACAATTCCCTTTGTCAGACGGTATGTTACTTGCCCGAGACTCGATCATCGGTATCCCAATACCTCGTTCAGTCTCGTTACCGACAAGTCACTTTACTCGTACCGTAATGCATGATCCCGTGACCAGACACTTGGTCACTTTGAGCTCATTATGATGATGCACTACCGAGTGGGCCCAGTGATACCTCTCCGTAAACCGGAGTGACAAATCCCAGTCTCGATCCGTGTCAACCCAACAGACACTTTCGGAGATACCTGTAGTGCACCTTTATAGTCACCCAGTTACGTTGTGACGTTTGGTACACCCAAAGCACTCCTACGGTATCCGGGAGTTACACGATCTCATGGTCTAAGGAAGAGATACTTGACATTGGAAAAGCTCTAGCAAAACGAACTACACGATCTTGTGCTATGCTTAGGATTGGGTCTTGTCCATCACATCATTCTCCTAATGATGTGATCCCGTTGTCATTGACATCTAATGTCCATAGTCAGGAAACCATGACTATCTGTCGACCAATGAGCTAGTCAACTAGAGGCTCACTAGGGACATGTTATGGTCTATGTATTCACACATGTATTACGATTTTTGGATAAGACAGTTATAGCATGAATAAAATACAATCATCATGAACAAGGAAATATAATAATAACACTTTTATTATTGCCTCTAGGGCATATTTCCAACAGTCTCCCACTTGCACTAGAGTCAATAATCTAGTTACATTGTGATGAATCGAACACCCATAGAGTTCTGGTGTTGATCATGTTTTGCTCGCGAGAGAGGTTTAGTCAACGGATCTGCAACATTTAGATCCGTATGTACTTTGCAAATATCTATGTCTCCATCTTGAACATTTTCACGGATGGAGTTGAAACGAAGCTTGATGTGCCTGGTCTTCTTGTGAAACCTGGGCTCCTTGGCAAGGGTAATAGCTCCAGTGTTGTCACAGAAGAGTTTGATCGGCCCCGACGCATTGGGTATGACTCCTAGGTCGGTGATGAACTCCTTCACCCAAATTGCTTCATGCGCTGCCTCCGAGGCTGCCATGTACTCCGCTTCACATGTAGATCCCACCACGACGCTCTGCTTGCAGCTGCACCAGCTTACTGCTCCACCATTCAACATATACACGTATCCGGTTTGTGACTTAGAGTCATCCAGATATGTATCGAAGCTAGCGTCGACGTAACCCTTTACGACGAGCTCTTCGTCACCTCCATAAACGAGAAACATGTCCTTTGTCCTTTTCAGGTACTTCAGGATATTCTTGACCGCTGTCCAGTGTTCCTTGCCGGTATTACTTTGGTACCTTCCTACCAAACTTACGGCAAGGTTTACATCAGGTCTGGTACACAGCATGGCATACATAATAGATCCTATGGCTGAAGCATAGGGGATGACACTCATCTCTTCTTTATCTTTTGCCGTGGTCGGGCATTGAGCCGAGCTCAATCTCACACCTTGCAGTACGGGCAAGAACCCTTTCTTGGACTGATCCATTTTGAACTTCTTCAAAATCTTATCAAGGTATGTGCTTTGTGAAAGACCTATGAGGCGTCTCGATCTATTTCTATAGATCTTGATGCCTAATATATAAGCAACTTCTCCAAGGTCCTTCATTGAAAAACACTTATTCAAGTAGGCCTTAATGCTGTCCAAGAATTCTATATCATTTCCCATCAAAAGTATGTCATCTACATATAATATGAGAAATGCTACAGAGCTCCCACTCACTTTCTTGTAAACGCAGGCTTCTCCATAAGTCTGCATAAACCCAAACGCTTTGATCATCTCATCAAAGCGAATGTTCCAACTCCGAGATGCTTGCACCAGCCCATAAATGGATCGCTGGAGCTTGCACACTTTGTTAGCGTTCTTAGGATCAACAAAACCTTCCGGCTGCATCATATACAACTCTTCCTTAAGATAACCGTTAAGGAATGCCGTTTTGACGTCCATCTGCCATATCTCATAATCATATGCGGCAATTGCAAACATGATTCGGACGGACTTAAGCTTCGCTACGGGAGAGAAAGTCTCATCGTAGTCAATCCCTTGAACTTGCCGATAACCCTTAGCGACAAGTCGAGCTTTATAGATGGTGACATTACCATCCGCGTCCGTCTTCTTCTTAAAGATCCATTTGTTTTCTATCGCTCGCGATCATCGGGCAAGTCAGTCAAAGTCCATACTTTGTTTTCATACATGGATTCTATCTCGGATTTCATGGCTTCAAGCCATTTGTTGGAATCTGGGCACGCCATTGCTTCTTCATAGTTCGAAGGTTCACCGTTGTCTAACAACATGATTTCCAGGACAGGGTTGCCGTACCACTCTGGTGCGGAACGTGTCCTTGTGGACCTATGAAGTTCAGTAGCAACTTGATCCGAAGTACCTTGATCATCGTTATTATTTTCCTCTTCAGTTGGTGTAGGCATCACAGGAACATCTTCCTGAGCTGCACTACTATCCCGCTCAAGAGGTAGTACTTCATCGAGTTCTACTTTCCTCCCACTTACTTCTTTCGAGAGAAACTCTTTTTCCAGAAAGGATCCGTTCTTGGCAACAAAGATCTTGCCTTCGGATCTTAAGTAGAAGGTATACCCAATGGTTTCCTTAGGGTATCCTATGAAGACGCATTTTTCCGACTTGGATTCGAGCTTTTCAGGTTGAAGTTTCTTGACATAAGCATCGCATCCCCAAACTTTTAGAAACGACAGCTTAGGTTTCTTCCCAAACCATAATTCATACGGTGTCGTCTCAACGGATTTAGACGGTGCCCTATTTAAAGTGAATGTAGCTGTCTCTAGAGCGTATCCCCAAAATGATAGCGGTAAATCGGTAAGAGACATCATAGACCGTACCATATCCAATAGAGTGCAATTACGACGTTCGGACACACCGTTACGCTGAGGTGTTCCAGGCGGCATGAGTTGTGAAACGATTCCACATTTCCTTAAGTGTGTACCAAATTCGTGACTTAAGTATTCTCCTCCATGATCTGATCGTAGGAATTTTATCTTTCGGTCATGTTGATTCTCTACCTCATTCTGAAATTCCTTGAACTTTTCAAGGGTCTTAGACTTGTGTTTCATTAAGTAGACATACCCATATCTACTCAAGTCATCAGTGAGAGTGAGAACATAACGATATCCTCCGCGAGCCTCAACGCTCATCGGACCGCACACATCGGTATGTATGATTTCCAACAAGTTGGTTGCTCGCTCCATTGTTCCGGAGAATGGAGTCTTGGTCATCTTGCCCATGAGGCATGGTTCGCATGTGTCAAATGATTCATAATCGAGAGACTCCAAAAGTCCATCAGCATGGTGCTTCTTCATGCGCTTGACACCAATGTGACCAAGGCGGCAGTGCCACAAGTATGTGGGACTATCGTTATCAACTTTACATCTTTTGGTATTCACGCTATGAATATGTGTAACATTACGCTCGAGATTCATTAAGAATAAACCATTGACCATAGGGGCATGACCATAAAACATATCTCTCATATATATAGAACAACCATTATTCTCGGATTTAAATGAGTAGCCATCTCGTATCAAACGAGATCCAGATACAATGTTCATGCTCAAACTTGGCACCAAATAACAATTATTAAGGTTTATAACTAATCCCGTAGGTAAATGTAGAGGTAGCATGACGACGGCGATCACATCGACCTTGGAACCATTCCCGATGCGCATCGTCACCTCGTCCTTCGCCAGTCTCCGCTTATTCCGCAGCTCCTGCTGTGAGTTACAAATATGAGCAACGGCACTGGTATCAAATACCCAGGAGTTACTACGAGTACTGGTAAGGTACACATCAATTACATGTATATCAAATATACCTTTAGTGTTGCCGGCCTTCTTATCCGCTAAGTATTTGGGGCAGTTCCGCTTCCAGTGACCCTTCCCCTTGCAATAAAAGCACTCAGTCTTGGGCTTGGGTCCATTCTTTGACTTCTTCCCGGCAACTGACTTACCGGGCGCGGCAACACCTTTGCCGTCCTTCTTGAAGTTCTTCTTACCCTTGCCCTTCTTGAACTTAGTGGTCTTATTGACCATCAACACTTGATGTTCTTTCTTGATTTCAACCTCTGCCGACTTCAGCATTGAAAATACTTCAGGAATGGTCTTAACCATCCCCTACATATTACAGTTCATCACAAAGCTCTTGTAGCTAGGTGGGAGTGACTGAAGGATTCTGTCAATGACCGCCTCATCCGGGAGGTTAATGTCCAGCTAGGACAGGCGGTTGTGCAACCCAGACATTTTGAGTATGTGCCCACTGACAGAACTGTTTTCCTCCATCTTACAACTATAGAACTTGTCGGAGACTTCATATCTCTCGACCCGGGCATGATCTTGGAAAATTAGTTTCAGCTCCTCGAACATCTCATATGCTCCGTGTTGCTCAAAATGCTTTTGGAGCCCCGGTTCTAAGCTGTAAAGCATGCCGCACTGAACGAGGGAGTAATCATCAGCACGTGTCTGCCAAACATTCAAATCGTCTTGCAGTGCTGGGAGAGCAGGTGGGTCACCTAACGGTGCTGTAAGGACATATGCTTTCTTGGCTGCTATGAGGATGATCCTCAGGTTCTGGACCCAGTCCGTATAGTTGCTGCCATCATCTTTCAGCTTGGTTTTCTCTAGGAACGCGTTGAAGTTCATGTTGACATGAGCGTTGGCCATTTGATCTACAAGACATATTTTACAAAGGTTTTAGACTAAGTTCATGATAATTAAGTTCATCTAATCAAATTATTTAATGAACTCCCACTCAGATTTGACATCCCTCTAGTCATCTAAGTGTTACACGATCCGAGTCGACTAGGCCGTGTCCGATCATCACGTGAGACGGACTAGTCATCATCGGTGAACATTCTCATGTTGATCGTATCTTCCATACGACTCGTGTTCGACCTTTCGGTCTCCGTGTTCCGAGGCCATGTCTGTACATGCTAGGCTCGTCAAGTTAACCCTAAGTGTTTTGCATGTGTAAAACTGTCTTACACCCGTTGTATGTGAACGTAAGGATCTATCACACCCGATCATCACGTGGTGCTTCGAAACAACGAACTTTAGCAACAATGCACAGTTAGGGGAGAACACTTCTTGAAATTGTTGTAAGGGGTCATCTTATTTACTACCGTCGTTCTAAGTAAACAAGATGTATAAACATAATAAACATCACATGCAATTATATAGAGTAGTGACATGATATGGCCAATATCATATAGCTCCTTTGATCTTTATCTTCGGGGCTCCATGATCATCTTGTCACCGGCATGACACCTTGATCTCCATCATCATGATCTCCATCATCGTGTCTTCATGAAGTTGTCACGCCAACGACTACTTCTACTTCTATGACTAACGCATTTAGCAATAAAGTAAAGTAGTTTACATGGCGTTCTTCAATGACACGCAGGTCATACAAAAAATAAAGACAACTCCTATGGCTCCTGCCGGTTGTCATACTCATCGACATGAAAGTCATGATTCCTATTACAAGAAGATGATCTCATACATCACAATATATCATTCATCATTCATCACAACTTCTGGCCATATCACATCACATGACAATTGCTGCAAAAACAAGTTAGACGTCCTCTAATTGTTGTTGCATCTTTTACGTGGCTGCAATTGGGTTCTAGCAAGAACGTTTTTCTTACCTACGAATAACCACAACATGATTTTGTCAACTTCTATTTACCCTTCATAAGGACCCTTTTCATCGAATCCGCTCCAAGTAAAGTGGGAGAGACAGACACCCGCCAGCCACCTTATGCAACTAGTGCATGTTAGTCGGTGGAACCGGTCTCACGTAAGCGTACGTGTAAGGTTGGTCCGGGCCGCTTCATCCCACAATACTGCTGAAGCAAGATAAGACTAGTAGCGGCAAGCAAGTTGACAAGATCTACGCCCACAACAAAATTGTGTTCTACTCGTGCAATAGAGAACTACGCATAGACCTAGCTCATGATGCCACTGTTGGGGAACGTTGCAGAAAATTAAAATTTTTCCTATGGTTTCACCAAGATCCATCTTTGAGTTCATCTAGCAACGAGTCATGGGAGAGTGATTGCATCTACATACCACTTGTAGAACGCGTGCGGAAGCGTTCAATTGAACGGGGATGATGGAGTCGTACTCGCCGTGATTCAGATCACCGATGACCTAGTGCTGAACGGACAGCACCTCCGCGCTCAACACACGTACGGAGCGGGTGACGTCTCCTCCTTCTTGATCCAGCAAGGGGAAAGGAGAGGTTGATGATGATCCAGCAGCACGACGGCGTGATGGTGGATGCAGCAGAACTCCGGCAGGGCTTCGCTAAGCAACTACGGGAGGAGGAGGAGGTGTTGCAGGGAGGAGGGAGGCGCCAGGGCTTATGGGTGCGGCTGCCCCTCCCTCCCCTCCCTTTATATAAGGGCAAGGGAGAGGGGGGGGGGCGCAGCCTTGCCCCTTCCTCCAAGGAAGGGGTGCGGCCAAGAGGGGGGGGAGGAGTCCATCCTCCCCAAGGCACCTCGGAGGTGCCTTCCCCCTTTAGGACTCTCCCCTCCCCAAGTTTCCTTGGCGCATGGGCCTCTTGGGGCTGGTGCCCTTGGCCCACATAGGCCCCGGGGCAGGTGGACCCCCCCGGTGGACCCCCGGACCCCTTTCGGCACTCCCGGTACAATACCGATAAAGTGCGAAACTTTTCCGGCGACCAAAATAAGACTTCCTATATATGAATCTTTACCTCCGGACCATTCCGGAACTCCTCGTGACATCCGGGATCTCATCCGGGACTCCGAACAACATTCAGTATACTGCATACTCATATTCATACAACCCTAGCGTCACCGAACCTTAAGTGTGTAGACCCTACGGGTTCGGGAGACACGTAGACATGACCGAGACGCCTCTCGGGCAATAACCAACAACGGGATCTGGATACCCATGTTGGCTCCCACATGCTCCTCGATGATCTCATCAGATGAACCACGATGTCGAGGATTCGATCAACCCCGTATACAATTCCCTTTGTCAGACGGTATGTTACTTGCCCGAGACTCGATCGTCGGTATCCCAATACCTCGTTCAGTCTCGTTACCGACAAGTCACTTTACTCGTACCGTAATGCATGATCCCGTGACCAGACACATGGTCACTTTGAGCTCATTATGATGATGCACTACCGAGTGGGCCCAGTGATACCTCTCCGTAAACCGGAGTGACAAATCCCAGTCTCGATCCGTGTCAACCCAACAGACACTTTCGGAGATACCTGTAGTGCACCTTTATAGTCACCCAGTTACGTTGTGACGTTTGGTACACCCAAAGCACTCCTACGGTATCCGGGAGTTACACGATCTCATGGTCTAAGGAAGAGATACTTGACATTGGAAAAGCTCTAGCAAAACGAACTACACGATCTTGTGCTATGCTCAGGATTGGGTCTTGTCCATCACATCATTCTCCTAATGATGTGATCCCGTTGTCATTGACATCTAATGTCCATAGTCAGGAAACCATGACTATCTATCGACCAACAAGCTAGTCAACTAGAGGCTCACTAGGGACATTTTATGGTCTATGTATTCACACGTGTATTACGATTTCCGGATAATACAGTTATAGCATGAATAAAATACAATCATCATGAACAAGGGAATATAATAATAACACTTTTATTATTGCCTCTAGGGCATATTTCCAACAATATATACCCCTCCACCCACTCTTCATTCGTGGAGAGAGCCATCAGAATGTGCCTACACTTCCAGCATTTATTTTCTGAGAGAGAACCACCTACTCATGTGTTGAGACCAAGATCTTCCATTCCAACCACAAGAATCTTGATCTCCAGCCTTCGCCAAGTTGCTTTCCACTCAAATCATCTTTCCACCATAGCCAAATCTATGAGAGAGAGTTGAGTGTTGGGGAGACTATCATTCGAGGCACAAGAGCAAGGATTTCATCATCAACACACCATCCATTACCTTTTGGAGAGTGGTGTCTCCTAGATTGGTTAGGTGTCACTTGGGAGCCTCCGTCAAGATTGTGGAGTTCAACCAAGGAGTTTGTAAGGGAAAGGAGATCGCCTGCTTCATGAAGATCTACCCTAGTGAGGCAAGTCCTTCATGGGCGATGGCCATGGTGGGATAGACAAGGTTGCTTCTTTGTGGACCCTTTGTGGGTGGAGCCCTCCTTGGACTCGCGTAACCATTACCCTTCGTGGGTTGAAGTCTCCATCAATGTGGATGCATGATAGCACCACCTATCGGAACCATGCCAAAAATCTCTGTGTCAACATTGCGTTTGCTCCCTTCAAACTCCTCCCATTTACTTTCTTGCAAGTTGCATGCTTTACTTTCCGCTGCTCATATACTCTTTGCATGCTTGCTTGGATTGTGTTAAGATTGCTTGACTTGTGCTAAGTTAGTAAAATCTGCCAAGAACTAAAATTGGGAAAAGGTTAAGTTTTTATTTTGTCAAGTAGTCTAATCACTCCCCCTCTAGACATACTTTCGATCCTACAATGGCGTGCCCCAAGAAGGTGCCTTGAGTGCGGGCCGGCCATCGCCTGGTGGCCCGTCCTCTCCCTCGGAGTCTGAGCCCGACCAAGCGACAAGCTAGAGCATGGCAAAAGTACCACATGCTCCCCCAAATCCCGGCCAGGCATGGTTACCGTATGCGCCGCCAGGCAGCCATCGACCTGCCCGCCGCAGCACTGTAGCCATGCAGCCTTCGACAAGGCCTCTGTCTGCATGGGCGGCGCTACAGCGAAGAGCCGTTAGCGGGGCCTGTAGGCGGCGGGCCCCACCTATCAGCTAGATTCTCGGTAGCCGGTGGGGCCCTCCAGAGGCGGACCCCAGCAGCCGACGGAGAACTCGGCGACCGTAGACACTGGCAGCCGGGTCCTACACCCGGTCGTATTACCATTGTACCCCTGGCGGGTTGGCCCATAAAACCCCCCCAGGGCTCACCCATGCAATGGGTTCCAACCTCAGTTCACCCACACACCATAGCTAGGACAAGAGAGCTAGCCTTGCCCTTCTTCCTCCTCTAGCCACACAGCTCTAGGAGCACCCTTGTACTCATATTGATCATAATCATCATGCGGAGACCCCGTAGAGCAAGAGTAGGGTTTCATCTCTCCGGAGAGCCCTGCATCTTGGTATGTCTTATGTCTGATCGAGCTCGTGCTCACTCCCACCTCCAGGACCCTGACGTCATTCTTATGGCCCCATCCATGACAAGCCACCCCCTAGCATCTGATGTGAGATTACCGTGACATAGAGATTAAGTCGTTAGAAATAAAAATTGCCTCACATGCCATATCAACTATCTCACTCTCTCTATGTGGTGGCTCACTCACTCCCTCAAAATTGGTGCACTCAAAGTCACATATGGTGGAGTCACTTGATACGTCTCCGTCGTATCTACTTTTCCTAACGCTTTTCCTCTTGTTTTGGACTCTAATTTGCATGATTTGAATGAAACTAACCCGGACTGACGCTGTTTTCAGCAGAACTACCATGGTGTTATTTTTGTGCAGAAACAAAAGTTCTCGGAATGAAACGAAACTTTGCAAGGATTTTTTATACAATAAAAGAGAATTTCTGGAGCCAAGAACCACCGGAGGGGGGCACCTGGGTGGACACAACCCACTAGGGCGTGCCACCCCCTCCAGGCGCACCCAGGTGGGTTGTCCCCACCTGGTGGCCCCGTAGCCCTGAAACTGATGCTATAAAATCATATTTTTCTCAAAAAAAATAAGGGAGAAAGAATTATCATGTTTCACGAGATGGAGCCGCCGTCGCCTCCTGTTCTTCATCGGGAGTCCAGATCTGGAGTCCGTTTGGGGCTCTAGAGAGGGGAATCTTTGATCTTCATCATCACCAACCCTTCTCCATCGCCAATTCCATGATGCTCTCCATCGGGAGTGAGTAATTCCTTCATAGGCTCGCTGGTCGATGAGGAGTTGGATGAGATTCATCATGTAATCGAGTTAGTTTTGTTAGGGCTTGATCCCTAGTATCCATTATGTTATGAGATTATTGTTGCTATGACTTTTCCATGCTTAATGCTTGTCACTTTGGGCCCGGGTGCCATCATTTCAGATCTGAACCGTTTATGTTATCACCTGTTGGCGTTCTGGATACGGGGGTACCCAGACTTGCCTGCCTGCGGCCCATTGCGTAGCTTCGTCAGCGGCCTAGTACGGCCCGGCTTCAACATCAACAGCTCAAGACCCTCGTGAGGGGCCAAGCCTCACGAGGCGGACAACTCCAGGACCCCCATGGGATCAGCCTCCTCAGGCTGGCTCCCGAGGGGCGGAGAGTTCTATGCAAGGTGCACCTCACAAGGCTCAGCTGACGTAATTAGGGCACCAGTTTCCCCTTTGGTGCAAAGGAGGCAAGCGGAAGGTGTGGACTCCAGAGGAATCAACCAAAGGTTTCCATTCTGGTGCAACAAGACCAAGACCACCAGGATGGCAGGACGGAGGTCATCACGGAGCCCGCCACAGCGTCATGACCAGAAGCTTTTCGCAGGCCAAGACCACTTTGGTCAGGATAGGATGTACTACTTGTCCCCCTTCAAATTCGGCCGTTCTGGGATCCCTTCTCGCCAACATTTGGGAAGAGGACCAAGGCCACTATAAATAGGACAACCACCACCACAGAGGGGGACGATGAGATCAGATCACTTCTCATCCAGCCACCTCACTAGCTCTCTTGAGCTCAAGAACACCTCACCTCCTGAGGCCAGTTCATCCACTATACTAGATCAGCCTCAGCCCTTCGAGGCAATCCACCAAAACTCTGGAGTAGGGTATTACACCGCAAGGTGGCCCGAAACAGGATAAACTGCCGTGTCTCTTTGTCTCTTTGAGCTCGACGTGCTAGGCTTAGGAGGATTGCGATTAGGAAGTCTGGGTAGGTTGAGATCTCCACATGCACCCCAGAGTTCGAACCTATCAAGGGTTTGCGGAACCCGAAATCCGACATTTGGCACACCAGGTAGGGGTCCGTCTGATCCTCTCTTCCGTCGATCGATCCACTGATACGTCTCCATCATATCTAATTTTCCAAACACTTTTCCCTTGTTTTGGACTTCAATTTTGCATGATTTGAATGGAACTAACCTGGACTGAAGCTGTTTTCAGCAGAACTGCCATGGTGTTATTTTTGTGCAGAAATAAAAGTTCTCTGAATGACCTGAAAGTCCACGGAGCAACCTTTTGGAATTAATAAAAAATACTGGCGAAAGAATCAAGACCAGGGGGCCCACACCCTGTCCACGAGGGTGGGACGCTCCCTACCCCCCTGGGCACGCCCCCTTGCCTTGTGGGCCCCCTGGTGCTCACCGACCTCAACTCCAACTCCATATATTCACGTTTGGGGAGAAAAAAATCAGAGAGAAGGATTCATCGCGTTTTACGATACGGAGACGCCACCAAGTCCTAAACTCTCTCGGGAGGGCTGATCTGGAGTCCGTTCGGGGCTCCAGAGAGGGGAATCCGTCGCTGTTGTCATCATCAACCATCCTCGATCGCCAATTTCATGATGCTCACTGTCGTGCGTGAGTAATTCCATTGTAGGCTTGCTGGACGGTGATGGGTTGGATGAGATTTACCATGTAATCGAGTTAGTTTTGTTAGGGTTTGATCCCTAGTATCCACTATGTTCTGAGATTGATGTTGCTATGACTTTGCTATGCTTAATGCTTGTCACTAGGGCCCGAGTGCCATGATTTCAGATCCGAACCTATTATGTTTTCATGAATATATGTGAGGTCTTGATCCTATCTTGCAAGTCCATAGTCACCTATTATGTGTTATGATCCGACAACCCCGAAGTGACAACAATTGGGAAGACTCTTGGTGATGACCATAGTTTGAGGAGTTCATGTATTCATTAAGTGTTAATGCTTTGGTCCGGTACTCTATTAAAAGAAGGCCATAATATCCCTTAGTTTCCAATAGGACCCCGCTGCCACGGGAGGGTAGGACAAAAGATGTCATGCAAGTTCTTTTCCATAAGCATGCATGACTATATTTGGAATACATGCTACATTACATTGATGAACTGGAGCTAGTTCTGTGTCACCCTATGTTATAATTGTTGCATGAGGAATCGTATCCGACATAATTATCCATCACTGATCCAATGCCTGCGAGCTTTTCACATATTGATCTTTGCTTAGTTACTTTACAGTTGCCACTGTTACAACTACTATACAACTGTAACTATTACTTTTGCCACTATTACCGTTACTTCCATACTACTTTGCTACTAAATACTTTGCTGCAGATA
Organism: Triticum dicoccoides; assembly: GCF_002162155.2. Lineage (NCBI taxonomy): Eukaryota > Viridiplantae > Streptophyta > Magnoliopsida > Poales > Poaceae > Triticum > Triticum dicoccoides. The sequence goes on along the minus strand of NC_041391.1, from coordinate 362,246,958 downwards.
TTAAGTTATCTAAGTGTGGTTGAATTGACAACTCAACTGCTAATACTTGAGAATATTCTTTGGCTCCCCTTGTGTCGAATCAATAAATTTGGGTTGAATACTCTACCCTCGAAAACTGTTGCGATCCCCTATACTTGTGGGTTATCATCCACCGTTGTTCCGACACCTCCATGGCTGATGCACGTCGGGTGCGCGCTGAGCGCCGGGCCGCTCTTGCTGCTCGCGTCGCTCAGACAGCTTTGGCAGGCGATGGTTGTCCCCGCCGTCCTCCATCACTGGCAGCCAACGCTGCCACTGGCCCTGCTGGCCACGAGCAGCAAGCTTCATCGCGGCACCCCTCGGTGCGCCTGACGGGTGCACCACCACTCCGTCACTGACCCCGGCTACTTCGTGCTCCCACGCACGTCGCGGCCCGGCGAACACGGAAGCTGCTCTACTCATGGCGAGGGAGCTCCTCCGCTACCGCCCAATTGACGACCTCTACAAGGAGAGGCTCGAGCGCATCGCCGAGAATGTCAGCGCCACCGGAGACTCCACTGCACCGGCCCGCTCGCTGCCCCAGCAACCGCCTGCCGCGGTCGATGTTGTCGGTGTTCTGGGAACGGGGGTCCCCAGACTTGCCTGCCTGCGGCCTGCGGCATGGCTCAAAGGGGGGCCCAACGCGGACCATCTTCATCAACACAAACTCAAGACCCTCGCGAGCGGCCAAGCCTCGCGGGGCGGATGACAAGGAGCTTCCTCAGGCACGGCCTCGTCAGGCTAGCTCACGAGGAGGCGGAGAGTTTAAGGCGGGGTACCTCGCGAGGTGCCCATGACACAAGCGATGACGACCAAGGGCGCGAGTCGGGCGCTAGCCCGCGCAGTGTCCTCCTTTCCTCTTTGGTGCAAAGGGAGCAAGCGCATGCGAGACCATCAAGAAAAGGCATCCATTTCAGTGCAACGAGACCAAGACCAGCCCAACGGCAGGGAAGAAGTCATTGTGGAGCCCAAGCAGGCGTCACCACCAGAGCCTTAGGCAGGCTAGGACCAACTTTAGTCAGGATAAGTGTACCCGCTATTCCCCTTCAAAATGGCCAATTGTTGGCGCCCTTCCCGCTCAATATTTGGGAAGAGGCCCAGGGCCTTTGCCTATAAATAGGACTAGCCACCCCTAGGGTAGAGGCATCTGGACCTCATCTAGCAATCTAGATTCTCGCCAAGAAACCAGTAGATAGAGCGATTGAACTCCTCCTAGCAGTTCGCCGCCCCAGCCAAGAACAGACCCTCGCGAGGCTGTTCTTCCTTGCATTGTTCATCATTGTCAGGACCCCGACTCAATGCCACATCGATCTAGCATGTAACACCTCATATCACTTTGCGGCCTCACGCACGGTATCCCCACGGGTGTCGCCTTACCTTTGCCCGGGACCGTTTGCGCCTTTTGGCACACGTATATGATGGTGTCGCTAGCATCCATATGATAAAGAGCCCGGGCTGACATGGCTAGTCGTAAACCCAAAGTGGCACTAACTTACAGGGACAGGCATCCATGACCCAGCATCGAACGTGTCGGTCATCAGCGAGTGAATCCAGGCTGTAGCACTGGGCTAACAGGACTCCGGTGAACCGGGCTGTAGCGGGCTAACAGGACTCCGGTATTCATCGCGTGACATTTTCCCGAAGGGA
>NC_041391.1:362218789-362243714 GCF_002162155.2 Triticum dicoccoides | reverse complement strand
TAAACACTTAAGCCTCTAGTCCAGGTTTATCGCCTATTCAGGTTCCATCCGCAGGGAGTCCGGCCGAGGTTTCCCATACGGCCCCGAACGATGTGAACAGGGTTCCCGAGATACCTAACGGGTATTCGGTACACCGTGCCACGTACCTACCGCATCACAGCCCACCCCTACGGTCAGCGCTGTCCACGGCCTCCAGTAGGCTACAAACACCAGAAACTACTTGCAACTCCTGGACAGAGAGCTAGGGTGAATAAGAAGTCGAGCGGGGTCATATTTCAGGGCCCAATGCATGGTAGTAGCTGTATCTTAAATCACACATACAGATCTCAGTGCTTAAGGTCAGCTTCAATGAAACAACCCACCATGTACTCCTACATGGCCTCTCATCGATACCTTTACCAAATCGTGTTCACCACACCACTCTCATTCCCGACATAATCATTTCACTCTAGCCATCACCCAGATGAACCAGACCTGACACGACTCTAAGCATAGCAGGCATAGCAAGGTAGGAACAACACATACATATGGCTCAATCAACTCCTACACATGCTAGTGGGTTTCATCTAGTTACTGTGGCAATGACAGGTCATGTAGAGGAAATGGGTTCAACTACCGTAGCACACAGCAGTTTGAAACGCGTTGTCTTAATGCAGTAAAAGAGAGCAGGAGCGAGAACATGGGATTGTATCGATATGATCAAATGGTTGGTTGCTTGCCTGATGGTTCGATGCACTGATACGGTTCTTCGTTAGGGTAATCACGGTACTCCTCGGAGGCAGAACCTGTCGCAAAGAACACCGATACACAACCATCACCAAACAATGTGCAACAATATGATGCATGCATGAAACATAGCAATATGAGTGTGTTGGGCTAATGCAACTAAGACCAGAAGGGTTTGAGCAAATTTGAATCAAAGATTCAAATTTCAAACTCAAACATGGCCCTTTAAAGTGCTTTTCCTTGTTCTGCTTAAAACATCAATTTAACTTGTTTGATCATGCATGAAAATAGTACAGATGGATAGATTGGATTTTTCTGATCATTTTTCATATATAATTTGTCCAATTTGGAGTTACAGAATAAAAGTTATGAATTTTTGAAGTTTAAATAATATTCTGGAATTTCCTGATTTAAATTAAATCCAGAAATATATATATTGCACCAGCATGACGTCAGCATGACGTCAGTGGTCAACTGCGGCTGGCTGGGGTCAAACCTGACGTGTGGGGTCCACACGTCAGTGACAGGGGGGTTTAACAGGATTAAATTAATCCTAATTAGGGATTAGTGGCGCTGGGGCCCACTGGTCAGTGTCAGGGGGGGGTAGTTAGTTTAACTGATTCGGTTAGTGCTAATCCTAATTAGCTACAGGGCTGGGCCCACCTGTCAGGGACACAGGGGGGGTCCTGCCGTGGTCAAGGTGGGTCAAACCCACCGGCGACATGACGCCGGCGAGGCCCGAGACGGCGGCGCGATGCGGGATCGCGCTACAGGGCACGGGCGAGGCCGTGCTTGGGCTCGTTGGAGAGCCCTTGCTCCCGCGCGTCGAACGGTGGTGGTGGCCGTGCCTGAGGTGGCCTGTACCGTCGACGGCGACGACCGTGGCGGCTGCCGGAGCTCGGTTGAGCTCGGGGTCGAGGCTACAACGGCTGCGGGGATGCGGGGTTGGCACCTACGGCTTCTACGCGGTGCGGTGAGGACGTGGGTGTGCTCGGTTGGGCGCTACGGTGACCGTGGCCACGACGGCGACATCGCCGGCGGCGTCGAGCTTCGGAGCTCAAGGGGGCGGCAGCTACAGGAGGCTAGGGACGACGGGGCAAGGGGGAATCGAATAAGTGGCTCACCGCGGAGCTGCAGGGATGGTTAGCGGGCTCGGGGATGTCCGGTAGCTCCCGATTCGACGGCGACGATCTCCGGTGGCCGAGAAGGGGAACGGCGACGTGGCGGCGATGCAGGGCTTCCGGAGGCCCGTGGAGCAGTGGGGAGGAAGAGGGGGTCGAGGCGGAGCCTCTGGGCTAGTCGGGGGAGCGAGGGGTGGCCGGTGACGGCTGCTATGGCGAACGGCGGCGATGGTGGTGTTCGGCCGTGTGAGAGAGAGAGCGAGGGAGAGGAGGGAGGAACTGAGGGAGAGTGACAGAGAGCAGGGGGGAGGCGTGGCATCGTCCGGGGCATCAAGCGAGGAGGGGAGGGCAGGCAGGCAGCCGAGCAGGTGGCGTGGCGCGGTGGCGCGTGCGCGCGCCGGCCACACTCCCCTCCCTCTGTCGAGGACGAAGACGACAGAGGAGGGAGGCGGGCTGGGCCGCCTGCTGGCTGGGCCGGCCAGCTGGCTGGGCTGCACAGGGAGGAGCCCAGGTAAGCCTCTCCCTTTTTAATTATTTCTGTTTTCTAATTTCTCACATTTGTTTTGATTTAAATAAAATATTAAATCATTTATATACCTTATGCCAATTTTTGCAGGAGCTAAATATATTATTCCAGAGCTCCTTTATAATTGGCATAATATTTGGACATATATTAATATATATAAATAATATATTTCCAATGCAAATATTTATGCATTAATTCCAAATGCCCAAAATAAATACCTATGAGCTCTTAAAAATATTGGTTTGATTTTTATCTCTGTCCAATATTTTCAAAGAGCAACATGAGCATTTTCTTGGACCCTTTTGGAGAAATTTTTATTTGGATCATTTTCAGGAATGATTCTGAGGGTTTCACAATCCCCATTTCAAGTTAAATGGAAATTTTAAACATGATGCACACACTCTGATGCATGACTAGCTAGGGTGTGACAACCCACCCCCACTCAAAAGAATCTCGTCCCGAGATTTGGGTTCCTCCGGGAAGAAGGCGGGATACTCAAGTCGAAGACGATCCTCCCTTTCCCAAGTTGCTTCATCCTTAGAATGGTGCGACCATTGAACTTTGAGAAACTTGATATTATGACTTCGGGTGGTACGTTCGGCCTGATTAAGGATACGAATGGGGTACTCTCGATATGTAAGATTATCTTGGAGATCAAGCGTTTCGTGGTCCACTTCACGGATAGGATCCGAGAAGCAACGCCTGAGTTGGGAAACGTGGAAGACATCGTGGACTCTGGAGAGGTGCGGAGGTAGTTCCAACTGGTAGGCAACTTCTCCTCGTTTGGCGAGGATGCGAAAAGGTCCAATGTAATGAGGAGCCAATTTGCCTTTGATACCGAAACGATGGGTTCCCTTCAGAGGGGTGACCCGAAGATAAGCCTTCTCGTCAACCTCGAAAGTCATAGCCTTATGTTTTCGGTCATATTGACTCTTTTGACGAGATTGGGCTGTTTTCAACTTTTCACGAACGATACGAACTTGTTCTTCTGCTTCCTGAATCATATCCGGGCCAAAGAATTGTCTTTCCCCGGTCTCTGACCAGTTAAGGGGTGTTCGACACCGTCGTCCATAGAGAACTTCAAAAGGGGCTTTACCCAAGCTAGATTGATAGCTGTTGTTGTAAGTGAATTCGGCAAATGGAAGGCACTTCTCCCAGTCCATTCCGAATGAGATAACAGAGGCTCGAAGCATGTCTTCTAGAATCTGGTTGACGCGTTCCACTTGACCACTCGACTGAGGGTGGAAAGCGGTGCTAAAGGAGAGACGAGTCCCCATAGCATTTTGAAAACTTTCCCAAAATCGAGAGGTGAAAAGACTTCCTCGATCCGAGTTAATTTCCAAAGGAACACCATGGAGGGACACTATTCGGGAGATGTATAAGTCTGCCAGCTGACTAGCGGTTATACTCTCACGAACAGGTAAGAAATGGGCTACTTTGGAAAGACGATCGACCACGACGAAAATAGCATTATTCCCTCTCTTGGTCCTGGGAAAACCGGTAATGAAATCCATACCAATTTTATCCCATTTCCATTCAGGAATAGCTAAGGGTTGAAGGGTGCCAGCAGGCCATTGATGCTCTGCTTTTACACGACGACAGACGTCGCAATTAGCAATATACTGAGCAATTTCTCTCTTCATCCTAGTCCACCAGAACCTCTGGCGTAGGTCCTGATACATCTTAGTACTACCGGGATGAATGGTGAGAGGGGATTCATGAGCCTCCTTAAGGATCAACTGCCGTAGATGCTGGTTCTTGGGAACCACTAGACGGTTCTCAAAGTACACAACACCATGATCATTTGTGGAGAAACAACTAGCACCTCCGCTAGCAATGTTCTCTTTGATTTTAGATATTCCCTTATCTCACTTTTGGGCAGCGATGATTTGATCCGTAAGAGTAGGTTTTGCTACCAAGGTGGAAAGAGAACCTTGAGGTACAATGTGAAGATTAAGCTTCCGAAATTCCTCATGGAGAAGCGGTTGACTTTGTTGTAACATCAGATTGTTACAATAAGATTTACGACTTAGCGCATCAGCCATGACGTTGGCTTTCCCTGGGGTGTAGGTTATTCCTAAGTCGAAGTCTGTGATCAATTCAACCCAACGTCTTTGCCTGAGATTCAGATCCGGTTGGGTGAAAATGTACTTCAGACTTTGGTGATCAGTGAATATTTCGCAACGATTACCGAGGAGGTAATGTCGCCAGGTCTTAAGTGCATAGACTACGGCTGCAAGCTCTAGATCATGAGTAGGATAATTCTCCTCATGTGGGTGCAACTGCCGTGAGGCGTAGGCAATTACATGTCGATCTTGCATAAGGATGCAACCTAGTCCTTGTCGCGAGGCGTCGCAGTAGATAACAAAGTCCTTGGAGAAGTCTGGCGGTACCAGTACGGGAGCAGAGGTCGGGCGTCTTTTCAGTTCCTGAAAGCTGTGCTCAAATTGTGGAGTCCATTCGAACTTCTTATCTTTCTTGAGGAGTTCGGTTAGAGGTTTAGCAACTTTGGAGAAGTTTTCGACAAAGCGACGGCAATAGCTCGCTAAGCCCAGAAAACTCCGAACTTGCTTGACCGATTCGGGTGGAGTCCAATTAAGGACGGCTTGAACTCGCTCAGGGTTAACAGCAATACCTTTACCAGATATTACATGACCCAGATAGGTCACTTCTGGCAACCAGAATTCACATTTAGAAAATTTGGCATAAAGGCGATGCTCCTGAAGTTTCTTCAACACTAGCCTTAGATGTTCGGCATGTTCTTCCTCGTTCTTGGAGTAGATGAGTATATCATCGAGGTAAACCACGACGAATTTATCCAAATACTCCATGAAGATTGAGTTCATTAACCGAGAAAAGGTGGCTGGAGCGTTGGTTAAACCGAAGGACATGACGGTGTACTCGTATTGGCCATAACGAGTAACAAAGGCCGTTTTAGGAATGTCCCCGTTTCTGATTTTGATTTGATGGTAGCCCAACCTCAAATCCATCTTGGAGAAGACTGAGGATCCAGCGAGCTGATCATACAGGTCGTTGATCCTGGGAAGCGGATATTTGTTCTTGATTGTGACCAAATTGACAGGTCGGTAATCTACAACCATCCGGTCCGTACCATCCTTCTTCTTGACGAAGAGAACGGGGCAAGCCCACGGAGATGAACTAGGTCGGATGAAACCCTTTTTCAAGGACTCATCGAGTTGTTTCTTAAGCTCGGCTAGTTCTAGTGGTGCCATCTTATAAGGTCTTCTAGCAATCGAACGGTTCCTGGAATGAGGTCTATTACGAACTCAACATCCCTGTCAGGTGGAACACCTGGCAATTCCTCTGGGAAGACATCCGGGAAGTCACGGACTACCGGCACGTCCTCAAGGTCTGGCAAAGGGCTGGCGTTAAGAGAATATAACTGTCGCTTGGCTATTCGGGTCAAGACATTGACTATCTTCCCCGAAGGATGGGTGAGTTGAACAGTCCTAGAGAAGCAATCAATTTTGGCTTGATGAGCTGACATCCAGTCCATACCCAAAATGATATTAATATCTGAAGATTTAAGGGCTATCAAAGATGCGAGAAAAACAAGTCTGTCGACTTGGATTTCATTTCCATGGCTTACTCTAGAAGTTTGCCATTTGGATCCCAGAGTTTGAATTACCATAGAGGTTGGCATATCACCGAATGCGACGTTATGCAAGCGAGCATAGTTTTCGGATATAAAAGAATGAGAGGCTCCTATATCGAAAAGAACAGATGCCGGGTGGCAATTAACAAGAAGCGTACCGAGAACGACGTTGGGATCCTCTTGAGCTTCTTCGGCAGAGATACAGTTGACATGGCCACGTGAAGCGGTGACCGGTTTGGCGTGGAACACTTTCCCTGTCGGCTTGCCACGGCCAACAGCTTTAGCAGACTGGTTGGGGTTGGTCTGGGGACACTCACGCATATAGTGGCCAGATTCCCCAGACTTGAAACAAGTCACGGAACTGGTACGTGGAGGAGCATTGTTAGTTGGACCCCCATAGGGCTTGGCCGGTGCAGACTGTTGAACGGGGCGAGGCGCCTGGAAGGATGGCCTCGGTGTGAACCTGGGTGGCAGGGCAGTGTTGGGCACCCACACGCGGCGCTTCTGAGGACCAGCACCGGATGAGGAACCCATGTCACGGCCATGCTTGCGTGTTGCGTCATAGTCAGTCTGACCAGTTTCAGCACTGATGGCTTTGTTGACAAGTTTCTGAAAAGATGTGCACTCATGCAGACGGAGGTCGCGGCGAAGCTCAGGACTAAGGCCCTTACGGAACCTTGCTTGCTTCTTGGCATCTGTAGACACCTCCTCAGTTGCATATCGTGCGAGATTACCAAACTCCCTGCTGTAAGCATCCACAGAAAGTCAGCCTTGGGTGAAACTGCAAAATTCTTCACGTTTACGGTCCATGAGACCCTCCGGAATGTGATGTTCACGGAAAGCCTCGCTGAATTCAGCCCAAGTAGTGACATGGCCCGCTGGGCGCATAGCTCCATAATTTTCCCACCATAGACTGGCGGGGCCTTCAAGATGATATGCAGCAAAGGTGACCTTGTCAGCCTCCGCTACCAGCGCGGAACGCAGTTTGTGAGAGATACTGCGAAGCCAGTCATCAGCGTCGAGAGGCTCGACGGAGTGGTGGAACGTGGGTGGATGCAATTTGATAAAATCACTGAGTGACACCACGTTAGTCCTCTGATGGTGTGCCGTGTTCTGTTCAATACGCTCCAACAAACGGTTGGTCTCCCGCTTGTTTCTCTCAGCTTCCATCATAACCTCGGCTAGTGAAGGAGGATGAGGCAGATTTGCATCCCTGGCTTCACTGCCTTCGGCCTGCTCTTGAGAAGCAGGGTTAGCGCGCGTGTTGACCATCCTAGGTAAACAAGACAATGATTTAGTCAGGATGATAAAATTCCGACATAGGATAAAAATGTAAGGAATAACTCGAAATGCAAGATGATCATCCGTATGACATGGTAGATACAGAAACTGCTTCTTTATTCCATCGTCATACACACCATACAAGGTTTAGTACAAGACCAAACAAAGTACTATTACGGTGAAAAGAGGATTACATCTCATCGGAGGCATTCCAAGCTCCTATACATTATTTTTCTACACCTCCGGAAAGAGTACAAACTAGGTCATATCCCACGAGTCACGCGGGAGGATAGACGACCGGCTAGTGCGAACTAGTGTTACTACCACTAACTCAGACCGATCCGTAGTAGTCCTCGTAGAAGTCACCTCCATAGCCTGGAAGCTCAACATGATCATCCGGAAACAGACGATCTCGCGGAGCTTGTGGACCATAGGGGCTAGGATGAGGTCTTGGACCAACAGACGGTGGCCTGCGGGGACCGTGAGGTGGGGTGATGCCTCCTACATCACGCCAACCCATCACGTCTGGCAGAGCAGATCTCACAGGATAGAGATCGCCCATATCTGAATATCCAGCTTGCACCGCCGGTGCGAACCGAGTCAAAGTGGCCCAGTGGTCAGCACGGGTATTGAAGAGCTCTAACCTTAAGGCCCGATTTTCACGGTCCTTATCCTCGAGCATCTCAGCAGTGGTGCGAGTCCGTGAATCCTCCTGAGTGGGGTCATCATAGATAGCCTGGAGATACCCTTGTGCTCCCGGAAGTGATCCTGGCATATACCGGAAATTAGAGTCCCGAAATAGACCAGATCTGACTCGCATAATGGTCATCATAGAGTAGGCGGCGTCCTGCACAGCCATCTCAATAGTAACCCCGAGTCCATAGGAGCAGTGAAGGGGCTCGGTGGATCCAGGATAAGATGGAAATATCCTGACAGTGCAGAGATACTGGCTTTGATTGAAGTCCCGAAATTGCTCTTCGACCGTGTACTCAGGATACCAGCGGTATCCAGCCTCAGTCATTACCCTGACCAACTTGGCAGTATGGCCGGGTACATCTAGGCATCGAGTCAGGCAAACCACTTGATTGAGGTCGCGAGTGGCCATCTGAAAGCACAATCATAATGCAAAGGCATTAGAATTTCTAGCAAAATTTCGGCAGCATAACAGCTGTAAATGCTCAAGAAGGATTTGAGACATTTGACAAAGGATTTCGTACACACTCAACATCATCATATCAAAGTTCTGAATCCATTCTAACAACATAATGTGGTAGTAGAACTGAACTAGGCTTGTATCCATCAAACTTATAAGGTACTACTGATTAGTAACACGTGATCCTGATAGAGAGAATAGGTCCTAATTCCTTAACCCCCGGTGGAAGAATGGACTGACTCAGATCAGAATGTCATAAGATAAAGGAGTAAAAAGAGCCTTACGTTCCAACCCACAAACAATTCCCCTACATATAACTAAAGAATTTCTAGACTCAACATCGACCAGTTTGGCTTGGAGAACCTACAGGCAGTCCGGCTCTGATGCCAACGCTGTCAGGACCCCGACTCGATGTCACATCGATCTAGCCGGTAACACCTCATATCACTTTGCGGCCTCACGCACGGTATCCCCACGGGTGTCGCCTTACCTTTGCCCGGGACCGTTTGCGCCTTTTGGCTCACGTATATGACAGTGTCGCTAGCATCCATATGATAAAGAGCCCGGGCTGACATGACTAGTCGTAAACCCAAAGTGGCACAGACTTACAGGGACAGGCATCCATGACCCAGCTTCGAACGTGTCGGTCATCAGCAAGTGGGTCCGGGCTGTAGCACTGGGCTAGCAGGACTCCGGTAAACCGGGCTGTAGCGGGCTAACAGGACTCCGGTACTCAAAGCGTGACATTTCCCCGAAGGGACAGACACAGGAACGAAGAAGGACACATGCCGGCCAGCCTAAGTGTTCCAGAGCAGTAGCAAGCTACCATGGCTCAACGGTAACACTAGGAGACATTTCCCGGTAAGAGAGGCTACTAAAGATAAACAACTAGATAGTCAGATCCCACACATACCAAGCATTTCAATCATACACACAATATGCTCGATATGTGCAAATACAACGAAGCATCACAACATGACTCTACGACACAAATACTTTATTTAAGGCTCAGGGAGCCATACATAACATACACAAAGGTACGGGTCTCACGACCCAACATACAAGTCATACAGTCATACAAACCAGCAGCGGAAGTAACTTGTCTGAGTACAGACAACTAGTAAAATAAAAGAGGCTTGGAAAGCCTAGCTATACTACAAGGTCCTTCACAAGCTCAGGATCACCACCTGGGCCTTTAGCCTACTCGTTGATGTCAACGTCTACATAGAACCCATCAGAAGGGGTTGCAGCGTCTTCTGTAAAATGTAGATTATAGCAACATGAGTACAAAGGTACTCAGCAAGACTTACATCAGATCCTATATACATGCATATTATCAAGAAGGGTTGGTGGAGTTATTGCAGCAAGCCAGCTTTGACTCTTGGCTAGACTATCCTACGATACTCCAACTTGAAATGGTTTTGCGCACACGAGTCCACTACTCACCACTTCAATACACTACCGAGGATCCACCTCCATCTTCCTACGGAAGAGCCATCCTCGGCACTCACACTTATCTTGAGGCTTTTAGCAGTTTCCATTTACTTGTCTATGAACTGTATAGGCAACCAAGTAGTCCTTTACCGCGGACGCGGCTATTCGAATAGATTATGATAACCCTGCAGGGGTGTACTTCTTCATACATGTTTCCACCACTTAGCGTCTGCACACGACATGTGCTCGGCAGACTTCAAGCGAAAGCCCACGTGGGTGTAGACCACGACCTACCTAAACACTTAAGCCTCTAGTCCAGGTTTATCGCCTATTCAGGTTCCATCCGCAGGGAGTCCGGCCGAGGTTTCCCATACGGCCCCGAACGATGTGAACAGGGTTCCCGAGATACCTAACGGGTATTCGGTACACCGTGCCACGTACCTACCGCATCACAGCCCACCCCTACGGTCAGCGCTGTCCACGGCCTCCAGTAGGCTACAAACACCAGAAACTACTTGCAACTCCTGGACTGAGAGCTAGGGTGAATAAGAAGTTGAGCGGGGTCATATTTCAGGGCCCAATGCATGGTAGTAGCTGTATCTTAAATCACACATACAGATCTCAGTGCTTAAGGCCGGCTTCAATGAAACAACCCACCATGTACTCCTACATGGCCTCTCATCGATACCTTTACCAAATCGTGTTCACCACACCACTCTCATTCCCGACATAATCATTTCACTCTAGCCATCACCCAGATGAACCAGACCTGACACGACTCTAAGCATAGCAGGCATAGCAAGGTAGGAACAACACATACATATGGCTCAATCAACTCCTACACATGCTAGTGGGTTTCATCTAGTTACTGTGGCAATGACAGGTCATGCAGAGGAAATGGGTTCAACTACCGTAGCACACAGCAGTTTGAAACGCGTTGTCTTAATGCAGTAAAAGAGAGCAGGAGCGAGAACATGGGATTGTATCGATATGATCAAATGGTTGGTTGCTTGCCTGATGGTTCGATGCACTGATACGGTTCTTCGTTAGGGTAATCACGGTACTCCTCGGAGGCAGAACCTGTCGCAAAGAACACCGATACACAACCATCACCAAACAATGTGCAACAATATGATGCATGCATGAAACATAGCAATATGAGTGTGTTGGGCTAATGCAACTAAGACCAGAAGGGTTTGAGCAAATTTGAATCAAAGATTCAAATTTCAAACTCAAACATGGCCCTTTAAAGTGCTTTTCCTTGTTATGCTTAAAACATCAATTTAACTTGTTTGATCATGCATGAAAATAGTACAGATGGATAGATTGGATTTTTCTGATCATTTTTCATATATAATTTGTCCAATTTGGAGTTACAGAATAAAAGTTATGAATTTTTGAAGTTTAAATAATATTCTGGAATTTCCTGATTTAAATTAAATCCAGAAATATATATATTGCGCCAGCATGACATCAGCATGACGTCAGTGGTCAACTGCGGCTGGCTGGGGTCAAACCTGACGTGTGGGGTCCACACGTCAGTGACAGGGGGGTTTAACGGGATTAAATTAATCCTAATTAGGGATTAGTGGCGCTGGGGCCCACTGGTCAGTGTCAGGGGGGGTAGTTAGTTTAACTGATTCGGTTAGTGCTAATCCTAATTAGCTACAGGGCTGGGCCCACCTGTCAGGGACACAGGGGGAGTCCTGCCGTGGTCAAGGTGGGTCAAACCCACCGGCGACATGACGCCGGCGAGGCCCGAGATGGCGGCGCGATGCGGGATCGCGCTACAGGGCACGGGCGAGGCCGTGCTTGGGCTCGTTGGAGAGCCCTTGCTCCCGCGCGTCGAACGGTGGTGGTGCCGTGCCTGAGGTGGCCTGTACCGTCGACGGCGACGACCGTGGCGGCTGCCGGAGCTCGGTTGAGCTCGGGGTCGAGGCTACAACGACTGCGGGGATGCGGGGTTGGCACCTACGGCTTCTACGCGGTGCGGTGAGGACGTGGGTGTGCTCGGTTGGGCGCTACGGTGACCGTGGCCACGACGGCGACATCGCCGGCGGCGTCGAGCTTCGGAGCTCAAGGGGGCGGCAGCTACAGGAGGCTAGGGACGACGGGGCAAGGGGGAATCGAATTAGTGGCTCACCGCGGAGCTGCAGGGATGGTTAGCGGGCTCGGGGACGTCCGGTAGCTCCCGATTCGACGGCGACGATCTCCGGTGGCCGAGAAGGGGAACGGCGACGTGGCGGCGATGCAGGGCTTCCGGAGGACCGTGGAGCGGTGGGGAGGAAGAGGGGGTCGAGGCGGAGCCTCTGGGCTAGTCGGGGGAGCGAGGGGTGGCCGGTGACGGCTGCTATGGCGAACGGCGGCGATGGTGGTGTTCGGCCGTGTGAGAGAGAGAGCGAGGGAGAGGAGGGAGGAACTGAGGGAGAGTGAGAGAGAGCAGGGGGGAGGCGTGGCATCGTCCGGGGCATCGAGCGAGGAGGGGAGGGCAGGCAGGCAGCCGAGCAGGTGGCGTGGCGCGGTGGCGCGCGCGCGCGCCGGCCACACTCCCCTCCCTCTGTCGAGGACGAAGACGACAGAGGAGGGAGGCGGGCTGGGCCGCCTGCTGGCTGGGCCGGCCAGCTGGCTGGGCTGCACAGGGAGGAGCCCAGGTAAGCTTCTCCCCTTTTAATTATTTCTGTTTTTCTAATTTCTGACATTTGTTTTGATTTAAATAAAATATTAAATCATTTATATACCTTATGCCAATTTTTGCAGGAGCTAAATATATTATTCCAGAGCTCCTTTATAATTGGCATAATATTTGGACATATATTAATATATATAAATAATATATTTCCAATGCAAATATTTATGCATTAATTCCAAATGCCCAAAATAAATACCTATGAGCTCTTAAAAATATTGGTTTGATTTTTATCTCTGTCCAATATTTTCAGAGAGCAACATGAGCATTTTCTTGGACCCTTTTGGAGAAATTTTTATTTGGATCATTTTCAGGAATGATTCTGAGGGTTTCACAATCCCCATTTCAAGTTAAATGGAAATTTTAAACATGATGCACACACTCTGATGCATGACTAGCTAGGGTGTGACACATTTCCCCGAAGGGACAAACACAGGAACGAAGAAGGACACATGCCGGCCAGCCTAAGTGTTCCGGAGCAGTAGCAAGCTACCAGGGCTCAGAGGAAACACTAGGAGACATTTCCCGGTAAGAGAGACTACTAAGGATAAACAACTAGATAGTCAGATCCCACACATAGCAATACACATTACACGTACGCATAACATGCAAGTATGTGCTGTACAACATGGCATCACAGCATAACTCAACAACTCATATAGATAAGGCTCAAGAGCCAACATAGAATTTATTACAAACAGGGGTCACATGACCCAACATTCAGAGCAATCAAGCAGCAAACGGAAACATTACATGTCTGAGTACAGACATCTATAAATGAAAAAGGCTGAAAGCCTGACTATCAACAACGTCCGATCAAGATCGTAGCTGAGGTACAAGCTACTTGTCGAAGTCCACGAGAACACTATTAAGACCGAAGTCTCCGCTGCAAAAACATAAATAAAGCAACATGAGTACAAAGGTACTCAGCAAGACTTACATCAGATCCTATCATACATGCATTTGTATCAAGGGGGTAATGTGGGGTTTAGTTGCAGCAAGCCAGCTTTGACTCTGTGGCTATCCTGTTCTACGACTACCAGAAACTCTGGAGGTGAGACAACGTACACGAGTCCACTAATCACCACACAATACACTTACTATGGATTCATCCCCGTCTCCCTACGAGAAGGCCATCCATAGCACTCACACTTGTCTTGAGCATTTTAGAGTATCCACTTCAAGTTGTCTATGTACCATGTAAGCATCCAAGAAGTCCATAACCGCGGACCCGGCTATTCGAATAGATCATGTTAACCCTGCAGGGGTGTACTTCTTCACACACGCTCTCGCCACTTACCGCCATGTACATGTCATGTATCTCGGCAACCTTCAAGCGGAAGCCTGGCGAGGGTGTCGGCCACGACCTGACTAACCACACAAGACTCTAGCCCAGGTTTATCGCCTATTCAGGTTCCATCCGCAAGGAGATCCGGCCGGGGTGTCGCTCACGGCCCCAAACGATGTGAGCAGGGTTCCCGAGCCCACCATCCAGGTGCTACTCGGTACACCAGGCCACGTGTGCCTAGTCTGTCCCAAGCCCACCCTGCCGGGTGCCACTTGGTAGAAAAATAGCACTACCTACAAAAACCAGAAACTAGTTGCGACTCCTGGACAGAGATCAAGTTGGCTAATAAGTCGAGAGGGGCACTTAAGCATTCCAATGTGTGGTAGTATCGAGTCATTGGACAACATACATAGAACTCAGTGCTTAAGGACGGTTCCAGTGAGACAACCCACCATGTACTCCTACATGGCCTCTCACCGTTACCTTTACCAAATCGTGTTCACACACTTAACTCTCAGCACCAGAACATATCGTAACACTCCAATTCATCCCAATGAATCAGACTGACACAATTCTAAGCAATAGCAGGCATAACGGTAGGAACACATCAGTGGCTGCAATCAACTCCTACACATGCTAGTGGGTTTCAACTATTTACTGTGGCAATGACAGGTCATGCAGAGGAATGGGTTCAACTACCGCAGCACAAAGTAGCAGATGAATCGTTGTTGTCCTAATGCAATAACTGAGAGCAGGAGCGAGAGAGTAGGATTTTATCAGAATGAACAAGGGGGTTTGCTTGCCTGGTAGATCAACAAGGAAGGCACTGCTTCATAGACAGGCACTCTGGAACAGACTCCGGAGCAGGATCTATCGAGAAGGAACAGTGTCGGCAATCAATACACAAACATATGCAACAATATGATGCATGAACATGGCATGAGGATGTGAGGTTGTTTGAGCTAATGCAACTAGTAATCATTTGGTGTGAAGTCCATTTGAACCATAAGCTCAAATGCAACTCCAAAGTAAGCTCTTATATATGCCATAATGTGTTTCCTCATATTCAGCATGTATAAGTTGGTTTGTCATGCATGAAACTTGTACAGATGGATAGGTTGCATTTTTCTGATAATTTTTCATATATAAATTATTTCAATCTGAGCTATGGTTGAATTTCTATGAATTTTTGAAGTTTAAATCAATTTCTGGAATTTCCTGAATTATTTTAATTCCAGAAAATCATTATTGCGTCAGCATTGAGTAAGCATGACGTCAGCAGGTCAACTGCGGCTGGCTAGGGTCAAACCTGACGTGTGGGGTCCACACGTCAGTGTCAGGGGGTTAAACAGAGGTTAGTTTAATCCTAATTAGAAGTTAGTGGCGCTGGGGCCCACTGTCAGTGTCAGGGGGGGTTAGTTAACGGTGATTAGCACTAAGCTAATCACCTGGCCGACGGGGCCCACCCGTCAGGCCGGCGAGATCATCTGCGGCAACCTCTGGACGCGGCGGCGTCCGCGATACCGGCCACGGGGACGGCGTCGGAGAGCACCAGGGCGTAGCCCAGGCTCTCGCGCACCTGGAGGGGTAGGTGGGAGGAGCTGGGGAGGACGGAGCTCGCCGGAGCAAAGTTCGCGGCAGCGGCCGGAGCTCGGCTTCGAGCAAATATGGGCTGCGGGGCACGGGGAGGCCACCTGAGGGGCTCGGCGGCACCCTCGTGGCACCGGGAGCATGATGGGGTGCTTGGTTTGGGCGGAGGCGGGCCGAGACGACGACGGCGACATGGACGGCGGCGAGAAGCTTCGGCCGTGGTGGGGAGGAGGGCTACAGCGAGCGGGCAGCTAAATGAAGAGAGGGGAACGGTGGCGGAGCTCACCGCGGTTGTAGCGGGCGTCGAAGCGGGCTCGGGGACGTCCTGCATGCGGCGAATCGACGGCGGTGGTGGTCGGAGCCCGAGGTGGAAGACGACGGCGACGGCGGCTCCACAGGGTGTCCGGCGTCTTGTGGCTTGACGGAGAGCTTCAGGGCGAGGGGGCGGAGCTCCTGCGCGTGTCGGGAAGGCGAGGGGAGGCCGGTGGCGGCGGCTATGGCGAACTGCGGCGACCGGCGCGTTCGGACACGAGAGAGAGAGAGCGAGGAAGAGGAGAGGAAGAATCGGCGGAGAGTGAGAGGGTACGGGGGGGCGTGGCGACGTCCAGGCGTTCCAGGGCGACGAGGAGGGCGCCAGGCAAGCAGGGAGGCTGGTGGCGTGGCGCGGTGGCGCGCGCGCGCGCCGGGCACGCTCCCCTCCCTCTGTCGAGGACGAAGACGACAGAGGAGGAGGCGGGCTAGGCCGCCTGCTGGCTGCTGGGCTGCACAGGGAGGAGGCCCAGGTAAGTCTCCCTCTTTTACTTTTTTCTAATTTTTCTGACATTTGTTTTGATTTAATTAAAATATTAAATCATTTTATTACCTTATGCCAATTTTTGCAGGAGCTAACTATATTATTCCAGAGCTCCCCAACAGGTGGCATAAATTTTGGACATATATTTTATATATATAACAATATATATCCAAGGCAAATAATTATCGGTTTAATCCAAATGGCCAAAATTAAATACTTATGAGATCCTAAAAATATTGGTTTGATTTTTGTCTCTGCCCAATATTTTCAGAGAGCAACATGAGCATTTTCTTGGACCCTTTTGGAGAAATTTTTATTTGGGTCATTTTCAAAAATGATTCTGAGGGTTCCACCAATCCTCATTTCAAATTTAAATGAAATTTAAACATGATGCACAAATGACTAGCTAGTCTAGGTCATACCAGACTAGGGATGTGACAACTCGCCCCCACTTGGAAGAATCTCGTCCCGAGATTCTGGGGTCGACGGAAAGAAAGCGGGGTACTCCAGTCGAAGACGATCTTCTCGCTCCCAAGTAGCTTCTCTCTCGGAATGATGAGACCACTGATCTTTGAGAAACTTGATGTTCTAACGTCGAGTGACACGCTCTGCTTGATCAAGAATGCGAATCGGGTACTCTCGGTATGTGAGGTTATCTTGGAGATCAAGCGTTTCGTGGTCCACTCCGCGGATAGGGTCCGAGAAGCAACGCCTGAGTTGAGAGACGTGGAAGACATCATGAACTCGAGAAAGATGTGGGGGTAGTTCCAATTGGTAGGCAACCTCTCCTCGTTTAGCGAGAATGCGAAAGGGACCAATGTAACGAGGAGCCAACTTGCCCTTGATACCGAAATGATGGGTACCCTTCAAAGGAGTAACCCGAAGGTAAGCTTGGTCGCCAATTTCATAAGTCATATCCTTATGATGACGATCATACTGACTCTTTTGACGAGATTGGGCTGTTTTCAAATTCTCACGAATGATGCGAACTTGCTCTTCTGCCTCCTGGATCATGTCCGGTCCAAAGAATTGTCTTTCACCGGTTTCTGACCAGTTCAAAGGTGTTCGACATCTTCGTCCATAGAGAACCTCAAAAGGAGCTTTCTTGTGGCTGGATTGATAGCTATTGTTATAAGCAAAATCGGCAAAAGGAAGACATTTCTCCCAATCCATACCGAATGAGATAACGCAAGCTCTAAGCATGTCTTCGAGAATTTGGTTGACCCGTTCCACCTGACCACTCGACTGAGGGTGGAAAGCGGTACTGAAGGAAAGATGGGTTCCCATGGCAGTTTGGAAACTCTCCCAGAAATGAGAAGTGAAAAGACTGCCACGGTCTGAATTGATCTCTAGTGGAACACCATGAAGTGACACTATTCAAGAAATGTATAAGTCAGCAAGCTGACTAGCAGTGATACTCTCTCGAACAGGAAGGAAGTGAGCCACTTTGGAAAGACGATCAACGACTACGAAGAATAGCGTTATTCCCTCTCTTTGTCCTGGGAAAACCGGTGATGAAGTCCATACCAACTTTATCCCATTTCCATTCAGGAATAGCTAAAGGCTGAAGGGTGCCGGCAGGTCTTTGATGCTCTGCCTTAATGCGACGACAAACGTCACATTTAGCAATGAACTCAACGATTTCTCTATTCATCCTAGTCCACCAGAACCTCTGGCGTAGGTCCTGATACATCTTAGTGCTACCGGGATGAATTGTGAGAGGAGATTCATGCGCCTCCTTAAGAATCAATTGTCGCAGATGTTGATTCTTGGGAACCACCAAGCGATTCTCAAAGAAAACAACACCACGATCATCCATAGAGAAACATCCACCAACTCCCTTCTTAATGTTTCTCTTAATGCGGATAACACCCCTATCAAACTTCTGGTCAGAGATGATCTGATCCTCAAGGGTAGGTTTCGCCACCAAGGTAGAAAGGAATCCATGAGGAGCCATGTGAAGGTTAAGCTTACAGAATTCCTCATGGAGAAGTGGTTGGCCTTGCTGCAACATGAGATTGTTGCAATAGGATTTATGGCTTAGAGCATCAGCCATGACATTGGCTTTGCCTGGGGTGTAGGTAATCCCTAGATCATAATCTGTGATTAACTCCAACCAACGTCGTTGCCTAAGGTTCAGATCCGGTTGGGTGAAGATATACTTGAGACTCTGGTGATCGGTGTAGATCTCGCAACGTTTACCAAGGAGGTAATGTCGCCAGGTCTTGAGTGCATAGACTACGGCTGCAAGCTCTAGATCATGTGTAGGATAATTATCCTCATGTGGATGCAACTGTCGAGATGCATAGGCAATCACATGACGATCCTGCATAAGAATGCAACCTAGTCCCTGTCGTGAGGCGTCGCAGTAGATAACAAAGTCCTTTGTGAAATCCGGTGGCACACGTATGGGAGCAGAAGTCAGGCGTCTTTTCAGTTCCTGAAAACTGTGCTCACACTATGGGGACCACTCGAACTTTTTATCTTTCTTGAGAAGTTCCGTGAGGGGTTTGGCTACTTTGGAGAAGTTTTCAACAAAGCGGCGACAATAGCTGGCTAGACCAAGGAAGCTCCTAACTTGTTTAACGGTTTCAGGTGGAGTCCAATCGAGAACATCCTGAACTCTCTCGGGATTGACAGCAATGCCCTTACCAGAGATTACGTGGCCTAGGTAGGTCACTTCTGGCAACCAAAATTCACACTTGGAGAACTTGGCATAAAGGCGGTGCTCTCTGAGTTTTTCTAACACAAGTCTAAGATGTTCGGCATGCTCTTCCTCGTTCTTTGAGTAAATAAGAATATCATCGAGGTAAACCACGACGAACTTATCTAAGTATTCCATGAAGATCGAGTTCATCAAGCGGGAGAAAGTGGCTGGGGCGTTGGTTAGACCAAAGGACATGACGGTGTACTCGTACTGGCCATAACGAGTGACAAAAGCTGTCTTGGGAATGTCCCCGTTTCTGATCTTGATTTGGTGGTAGCCTAACCTTAAATCCATCTTGGAGAAGACTGAGGATCCAGCGAGCTGATCATACAGATCGTTGATCCTGGGGAGCGGATACTTGTTCTTTATCGTGACCAAATTAACGGGACGATAATCTACAACCATCCGGTCCGTACCATCCTTCTTCTTAACAAAGAGGACGGGGCAAGCCCAAGGAGAAGAACTGGGACGGATGAAACCCTTTTGCAAGGACTCATCAAGTTGTTTCTTAAGCTCGGCTAGTTCTAAGGGTGCCATCTTGTAAGGTCTTCTGGAGATTGGAGCAGTTCCTGGAATAAGATCTATGACGAACTCTACATCTCTGTCAGGTGGAACACCTGGCAGTTCCTCTGGAAAGACATCCGGAAAGTCAGGGACTACCGGGATATCTTCAAGGTCTGGAAGAGGGCTGGCATTAAGAGAATAGAGCTGACGCTTTGCAACTCTAGTGGAGACAGTGACTATCTTGCCAGATGGGTGTGTAAGCTGAACAGATCTTGTGTAACAATCAATCTTGGCATGATGAGCTGTCATCCAGTCCATACCCAAGATGATATTGATATCTGAGGACTTGAGGGCTACAAGTGATGCAAGGAATACAAGTCTGTCAACAAGGATTTCATTACCATGGCTAATTCTGGTGGTTTGCCATCTAGACCCTGGGGTTTGGATTTCAAGCGGAGTTGGCATATCGCAAAATGACATGTCGTGCAAACGAGCATAGCCTTTAGAAAGGAAGGAGTGAGATGCTCCAATATCGAATAGAACCGATGCTGGATGACAATTGACAAGGAGTGTACCAAGAACGACATCCGGATCATCATGAGCGTCTTTAGCTGAGACGTGATGCACACGTCCACGTTCAGTGGGGGCTGACTTGACACTGATCATCTTGCGTGATGGCTTAACACAGCCAACAGTCTTCTCGGGCTGGGGTGGAGCATAACTAGTCTGAGAGCAGTCACGTGCATAGTGTCCTGGCTTCCCGCATGTGAAGCAAGTTCCCAAGGTTGGACGTGGACCCGCACTGACAAACGGTCTACCAGTAGGCCTGGGTGGAACATATGACTGAGTTGGGGGAGGCACCACATGGGATGGCCTCGGTGCATGTCCGGAAGGAAGAGCGGAGTTTGGAACCCAAATCCGGCGCTTCTGGGAACTAGAGCCAGAGGAAGATCCCAAATCACGGGTGTGCTTACGAGACTCCTCGTAAGTGAGCTGAGCTGTCTCTGCATTGATGGCCTTGTTCACAATTGCTTGGAATGTATCACAATGATGCAGGTGGAGATCACGGCGCAACTTGGGGTTGAGACCCTTCCGGAACCTAGCCTGCTTCTTGGCGTCCGTGGACACTTCTTCTGTGGCATAGCGGGCAAGGTTCTCGAACTCTCTGCTGTAAGCATCAACAGCCATCTTACTCTGGGTGAAACTACAGAACTCTTCTCTCTTGCGATCAAGGAGGGCCTGGGGAATGTGATGCTCGCAAAAAGCCTCAGTGAAATCCCTCCAGGTAGGAATCTGGCCAGTTGGAAGCATAGCCTCATAGTTCTGCCACCAAAGACTAGCAGGACCTTCCAGGTGGTATGTGGCATAGGTGACCTTGTCATCTTCAGCTACGTTCGCGGAACGCAGCTTATGAGTGATGCTACAGAGCCAGTCATCTGCATCGAGTGGCTCGATGGAATGATGAAAGGTAGGTGGGTGCAAGCGAATGAAATCATGAATGGTCGCACACTTATTGGACTGATGTGCGGTGTTCTCCTTGATACGTGCCAACAAACGGTTTGACTCATGCTTGTTCCTCTCCAATTCTAGCATGAACTCTGTCAACGAAGGCGGGTCGGGTGGATCCTCGTCCCTACCATCTCCGTGGTTCTGGCTACGAACAATAGAACTAGATGACATCCTGTGAAACGAAACCAAGGATGGAATCAGCATCAATCTATAGGCTATAGAATATAGGATAAGGAAATTAGTATCTCTCGAATTCCTAGGGCAATTCCGGCAGCATAACGGCAGTAAAATGCTCAGAATGATACATCCTGCTAAAAATGGGGTGGTAACATACTCATCATCATCACTCAAGGTTCTGAGATCATACTAAACAGACTACACCGGAAATACTCAAAACTGGGGTATGACTCTGATCAACCAATCCTATGGGACTACGGAGTAGTAACACGTGATCCTGATAGACGGAAGAGAAGCCTAGTTCCTTAATCCCGTCGGAAAGATAGGATGACTCAGATCAGAAGGCCATGAGGTAAAGGAGTAAAAAGAGCCTTACGTTCCTTCCCACAATCAATTCCCTTAGATAACTAAAGAATTTCTAGACTCAACTTCGACCAGTTGGCTTGGTAAACCTACAGGCAGTCAGGCTTTGATACCAACACTGTCAGGACCCCGACTCAATGCCACATCGATCTAGCATGTAACACCTCATATCACTTTGCGGCCTCACGCACGGTATCCCCACGGGTGTCGCCTTACCTTTGCCCGGGACCGTTTGCGCCTTTTGGCACACGTATATGATGGTGTCGCTAGCATCCATATGATAAAGAGCCCGGGCTGACATGGCTAGTCGTAAACCCAAAGTGGCACTAACTTACAGGGACAGGCATCCATGACCCAGCATCGAACGTGTCGGTCATCAGCGAGTGAATCCAGGCTGTAGCACTGGGCTAACAGGACTCCGGTGAACCGGGCTGTAGCGGGCTAACAGGACTCCGGTATTCATCGCGTGACATTTCCCCGAAGGGACAGACACAGGAACGAAGAAGGACACATGCCGGCCAGCCTAAGTGTTCCGTAGCAGTAGGAAGCTACCAGGGCTCAGAGGAAACACTAGGAGACATGTCCCGGTAAGAGAGACTACTAAGGATAAACAACTAGATAGTCAGATCCCACACATAGCAATACACATTACACGTACGCATAACATGCAAGTATGTGCTGTACAACATGGCATCACAGCATAACTCAACAACTCATATAGATAAGGCTCAAGAGCCAAGATAGCATTTATTACAAACAGGGGTCACATGACCCAACATTCAGAGCAATCAAGCAGCAAACGGAAACATTACATGTCTGAGTACAGACATCTATAAATGAAAAAGGCTGAAAGCCTGACTATCTACAACGTCCGAAGTCCACGAGAACACTATTAAGATCGAAGTCTCCGCTGCAAAAACATAAATAGAGCAACATGAGTACAAAGGTACTCAGCAAGACTTACATCAGATCCTATCATACATGCATTTGTATCAAGGGGGTAATGTGGGGTTTAGTTGCAGCAAGCCAGCTTTGAATCTGTGGCTATCCTGTTCTACGACTACCAGAAACTCTGGAGGTGAGACAACGTACACGAGTCCACTAATCACCACACAATACAGTTACTATGGATTCATCCCCGTCTCCCTACGAGAAGGCCATCCATAGCACTCACACTTGTCTTGAGCATTTTAGAGTATCCACTTCAAGTTGTCTATGTACCATGTAAGCATCCAAGAAGTCCATAACCGCGGACCCGGCTATTCGAATAGATCATGTTAACCCTGCAGGGGTGTACTTCTTCACACACGCTCTCGCCACTTACCGCCATGTACACGTCATGTATCTCGGCAACCTTCAAGCGGAAGCCTGGCGAGGGTGTCGGCCACGACCTGACTAACCACACAAGACTCTAGCCCAGGTTTATCGCCTATTCGGGTTCCATCCACAAGGAGATCCGGCCGGGGTGTCGCTCACGGCCCCAAACGATGTGAGCAGGGTTCTCGAGCCCACCATCCGGGTGCCACTCGGTACACCAGGCCACGTGTGCCTAGTCTGTCCCAAGCCCACCCTGCCGGGTGCCACTTGGTAGAAAAATAGCACTACCTACAAACACCAGAAACTAGTTGTGACTCCTGGACAGAGATCAAGTTGGCTAATAAGTCGAGAGGGGCACTTAAGCATTCCAATGTGTGGTAGTATCCAGTCATTGGACAACATACATAGAACTCAGTGCTTAAGGACGGTTCTAGTGAGACAACCCACCATGTACTCCTACATGGCCTCTCACCGCTACCTTTACCAAATCGTGTTCACACACTTAACTCTCAGCACCAGAACATATCGTAACACTCCAATTCATCCCAATGAATCAGACCTGACACAATTCTAAGGAATAGCAGGCATAGCATGGTAGGAACACATCAGTGGCTGCAATCAACTCCTACACATGCTAGTGGGTTTCAACTATTTACTGTGGCAATGACAGGTCATGCAGAGGAATGGGTTCAACTACCGCAGCACAAAGTAGCAGATGAATCGTTGTTGTCCTAATGCAATAACTGAGAGCAGGAGTGAGAGAGTAGGATTTTATCGGAATGAACAAGGGGGTTTCTTTGCCTGGTAGATCAACAAGGAAGGCACTGCTTCATAGACAGGCATTCTGGAATAGACTCCGGAGCAGGACCTATCGAGAAGGAACAGTGTCGGCAATCAATACACAAACATATGCAACAATATGATGCATGAACATGGCATGAGGATGTGAGGTTGTTTGAGCTAATGCAACTAGTAATCATTTGGTGTGAAGTCCATTTGAACCATAAGCTCAAATGCAACTCCAAAGTAAGCTCTTATATATGCCATAATGTGTTTCCTCATATTCAGCATGTATAAGTTGGTTTGTCATGCATGAAACTAGTACAGATGGATAGGTTGCATTTTTCTGATAATTTTTCATATATAAATTATTTCAATCTGAGCTACGGTTGAATTTCTATGAATTTTTGAAGTTTAAATCAATTTCTGGAATTTCCTGAATTATTTTAATTCCAGAAAATCATTATTGCGTCAGCATTGAGTAAGCATGACGTCAGCAGGTCAACTGCGGCTGGCTAGGGTCAAACCTGACGTGTGGGGTCCACACGTCAGTGTCAGGGGGTTAAACAGAGGTTAGTTTAATCCTAATTAGAAGTTAGTGGCGCTGGGGCCCACTGTCAGTGTCAGGGGGGGTTAGTTAACGGTGATTAGCACTAAGCTAATCACCTGGCCGACGGGGCCCACCCGTCAGGCCGGCGAGGTCATCGGCGGCGACCTCTGGACGCGGCGGCATCCGCGATACCGGCCACGGGGACGGCGTCGGAGAGCACCGGGGCGTAGCCCGAGCTCTCGCGCACCTGGAGGGGTAGGTGGGAGGAGCTGGGGAGGACGGAGCTCGCCGGAGCAAAGTTCGCGGCGGCGGCCGGAGCTCGGCTTTGAGCGGAAACGGGCTGCGGGGCATGGGGAGGCCACCTGAGGGGCTCGGCGGCACCCTCGTGGCACCGGGAGCACGATGGGGTGCTTGGTTTGGGCGGAGGCGGGCCGAGACGACGACGGCGACATGGACGGCGGCGAGAAGCTTCGGCCGTGGTGGGGAGGAGGGCTACGGCGAGCGGGCAGCTAAATGGAGAGAGGGGAACGGTGGCGGAGCTCACCGCGGTTGCAGCGGGCGTCGAAGCGGGCTCGGGGATGTCCTGCGTGCGGCGAATCGACGGCGGTGGTGGTCGGAGCCCGAGGTGGAAGACGACGGCGACGGCGGCTCCACAGGGCGTCCGGCGTCTTGTGGCTTGACGGAGAGCTTCAGGGCGAGGGGGCGGAGCTCTTGCGCGTGTCGGGGAGGCAAGGGGAGGCCGGTGGCGGCGGCTATGGCGAACGACGGCGACCGGCGCGTTCGGACACGAGAGAGAGAGAGAGC